>NC_051331.1:1752624-1798622 GCF_015220235.1 Choloepus didactylus | reverse complement strand
CGAAGCCCCTTCCTGCGGGGGGCTGGGGCTGCTCCTGCTCACCTCACCACTGACCCAGCCCCGCCAAACCTTTATCTTTTGAGTCCCACTTAGTCTGCACTGGCTTGTCGTCTGCACCATCCTCCACATCTACTCGTCGTTTCTAGCATCTTCTAAATGACTGCACATCAGCCCCCCGTGCCCACCCCAAAGTGCCTGCCCTGCCCATCTGGTCCCTCACGGTTGATGTTGACCCAGTAGGAATCTTGGAAAATCCTCGCGAGCCCCCGCCCCATCCATCCCGAAGCGCCTGGGACCCTTTTTCCCACCAGCTGTTCTCTCTTTCCCACGGCAGCCCGCCTTGGTTCAAACTGAAGGGCGAGAATCTGACACCCTAAAGCGACTCTGTCACCCAAGAGATGCTGCCTCCCCCAAAAAGCAAACAAGCAAACAAAAGCAGAGAACACACAAACAAAACCCACAGCTGTGTTTGGGGACTGGGTCATTCCAGGTCACTCCAAAGCGTGTGCAAAAAACCAAATGGGACTTGCCAGGAAAACTGATAAGAAGCCGAGGGGAGTCCTGGGGCTGAAGAGATTCAACTTGCTAGAAACACGCAGAGGCGAGAAGTCAAAACGGTTAGGACCCCGGTGGCCATCGGGCGATCTAATGTAGCTCATCTCGCGCCATCAAAGACAGGCAGGAGCAGCCGGGAGAAGACTGGAAGCCCCGAAGCTTGATGGGCCACAGGCCAAGTGGACACGTTAGGTGACAGATGGGAGGCATTGGGGCTCCTTATTCTGCCCTCGATGAAGGATTCCTGCGGGGGTGGGGGGTGGAGCAAGCCAGAGGCCCCCGCGGAACTCACCAGAAGGAAAGAGAGCTGCTTCTGAAACCTGCTTGACTGAGCCCAAGGCGCGATGGGTTCTGAGCAGGAGGCCGCCTTTCGGGGCAGGGCTGCACAGCCTTCCACGGAGAGCGCTGAGAGGGGAGAGCTCCACACCAGTGAGGTGGAAGAAGGTTCTGGAACACGCACTTCACAGCCAGGAAGCTGTGGAGGACTCCCTTTCGGTACCCTCTGAGGTCCCCGCTGTGAGAACACGTCACCAGTTCAGACCCTGAGAACGTCAGAACGTAATCCCCACCCTCCAAATGGCTTCTCGAAGCGGCCGGGGAAACAGGGCAGGGGCACGATCAGGCACTTCAGTGGGTGGACGAAGGGAATGGCTGGAGCTGTTGACCCGTTGGGTGAAGGGCAAGTTAGAGCTGGGCCCCCACGTGAGATGGGGTGCAATTCCAGTGTTGGCAAAGTTGCAGAGGGGAGCAGGAGACAGGTCGGGTCTGGCCAGGGGGTCTGGGCAGGCCCTGGGGGGCAGGGCTCCCCCAGTTCAACCCAGACTTCAGAGTTGCAGTTTTGGAAAATGCAGGTTGTGGTAGAAGCCAGCTCGGGGGGTGGTTTGAAATAAATATGCAGCCACGGGCATTGTCAAGGGGGCAGGGTTCAGAGGCTTGCACCGTGTTTGAGAAGAGTTTCGGTTTTTCTAAATGGCAGTGAAATGCACATAACGTAAAATTGATCACCTTTGGGCGAGCAGTTCAGCGGCATTTAGTGCAGGCACAGAGCTGTGCAACCACCACCTCTCTCCAGTTCCAGAACATTCTTGGCACCCCTAACGGAGACCCCGTGCCCATTTGCCGCCACTTCCCGTGCCCCCTCCGCAGCAGTTTCGGACCTGATAATTTGGCTAGTTCGGGATATTTCCTGTTAGTGGAGTGGGGCGTTCGTCCTTTTGCATCTGGCTGCTTTTTGCCCAGCGTGCTGTCCCATCCCCGTCCTTCCTGCTGCAGCGTGGCTCTGCGCTCCGTTCTTTCCGGGCTCCGTTGTAGCGATGGACCTGAGTGTGTCCGATGCCTGCGGGTGGGCGTGGGGTGGGCGTGGTGGCTTGTGCCTTTTGGCTGTTGGGGACGAGGACTAGTGGGGTGCAGTGGCCGGGCCCCGTGGCAGGACGGGCTCACTTTTCCAG
Organism: Choloepus didactylus; assembly: GCF_015220235.1. NCBI lineage: Eukaryota > Metazoa > Chordata > Mammalia > Pilosa > Megalonychidae > Choloepus > Choloepus didactylus. The sequence goes on along the minus strand of NC_051331.1, from coordinate 1,796,619 downwards.
GGAGGCGGATTCGAGTTTTAACACGTTGTATGAGTTGTTTCCAGAAGATGGGAGGAGAGAAGGAGGCGGTGCAGGTGTGGAGGCGGATGGATGGGGAATGAGCCAGGAGGAAGGGACATGGTGGGGTGGGGGGAGCCGGGTCGTCGAGGGTCTGGAGGGAGCTGAGCGGGGTCTCCAGGCGAACCCGAACCCGGGCCGCTTCTGTCCCCAGGGAGCCGCTGCGGAACGGGCTCGTCAAGGAGAAGCGCCTCTGAGCCCCGCCCCTCACCGGCCCCGCCCAGACCCGCCCCTAGCCCTAGCCCCGCCCCCGCCTCAGCCCGGGCCCCGCCCCCCAGCCCGACAGGTCCGAGGGGCACGGCGACCCCCGGCTCACTCGACTCACTCGTCCCGCGGCCGCCCGGAGGAGGATGTCGCCGCCGCGCTGCGCCCCGGGGGGCGGCCGCCTCCTGGTCTTGCTGGCTCTGCTGCTGCCCGCGCCGCCTCCCGCCCGCGCCCCCGCACCCCCGCGTCCTGCCGCAGCCTTGCTCCAGGCCCTGGGGCTGCGCGACGCGCCCCGGGGCGCCCCGACGTCCCGGCCCGTGCCCCCCGTCATGTGGCTCCTGTTTCGCGGCCGGGACCCCCAGGAGACCCGGGCCGGCTCCCGACGGACGCCCCCGGGGGCCCCCTTGCGACCGTGCCACGTGGAGGAGCTGGGGGTCGCCGGCAACATCGTGCGCCACGTCCGGGATCTCGGTGAGCGGGGCCTGCGCTGGGGGCCGGGGGATCGCGTCCCGGGGGGCGCCCCGAGGGTCCCCACCAGCGAGATCCCTGCGCGCCGTGGACCCCGCCCCCCAGCCGCCTCCCACCATCCCATAGGTCCCTGCAGATGGAGACGCACAGTTCTCGCGCTCACCCGGGACCCCAGACCGAAAGCTCCGCGAGGCAGCTCCCGCATGTCTCTGGCCCCCTGCCCCGCGACCCCCGGGGACGCAGCCCGAGCCAAGCCCCTGTCCCCCCAGGTGCCCCGGCGCGGCCCCCGGAGCCCGGCGCGGCCACCGGCGCGTGCCCCGAGTGGAGCCTCGTCTTCGACCTGGCGGCTGTGGAGCCCGCGGAGCGCGCGAGTCGGGCGCGTCTGGATCTGCGCTTCGCGGCGGTGGCAGGGGCCCCGGCGGGCGGCTGGGAGCTAACCGTGGCAGTGGCGGCGGCTGGGCGCCCGGGGCGGCGGGAGCTGCTGCGCCAGGCCGTGGCCTCGGTGGCGGCGCCGGTGCGCGCCGAGCTACCGCCCGCCACCGCCTGGGCCCTCAACGCCTCGGCGCCGCGCGCGCTCCGCCTGGCGCTGGCGCTGCACCCCCCGGGCCCCGCCGCTTGCGTTCGCCTGGCCGAGGCCTCGCTGCTGCTGGTGACCCTCGACCCGCGCCTCTGCCATTCCCCGGCCCGGCCGCGGCGCCAGGCGGGGGGCGGTGGCCCCGGGGGCGCGTGCCGTGCGCGGCGCCTCTACGTGAGCTTCCGCGATGTGGGCTGGCACCGCTGGGTCATCGCGCCGCGCGGCTTCCTGGCCAACTTCTGCCAGGGCCGCTGCGCACTGCCCGACGCCCTGGGCGCCGCGGGGCCGCCCGCGCTCAACCACGCCGTGCTGCGCGCGCTCACGCAGGCGGCCCGCGGCGCCCCCGGAGCGTCCTGCTGCGTGCCCGCGCGCCTGGCGCCCATCTCCGTGCTGCTCTTCGACAACAGCGACAACGTGGTGCTGCGGCGCTACGAGGACATGGTGGTGGACGAGTGCGGCTGCCGCTGAGCCCCGCGGCCCAATAAACCCTGGTGTCTGCCCCGCGGCTCCGCGTCTTGGCACTGGGGGAGCGGCTGGGGGTGGCCGAGGGCCCCATAGCACCGGGTACCCGGCCCTTGGCGTCCAGGACTCAACCCCCAGCACCCACCGACTCTAAGGCAGCCCTAGGGTGGAGCAGACCCCACTGCCCCTTTCACGGAGTCCCCTGGGACCCCTGGGCCCTGCCAGACCCCAGTGGACACAAGTGCTGCTTAGTAATATTTTATTGGTGACAAAACAGCTTAAAACAAATTGACCCCAAATCAAAGGTTACACGGGCATAAAATGCAGAGAACGGCTGCAAGGCTGCAGGGCAAAGCGGACAGCACAGTGCTGGCCGGCACCCTGGGGAAGGCAGGGCCACCGGGGGCCGGGGAGGGGCCCCCATGGCTGCACCCGAGGGCCGGGGTCTGAAGCAAAGGGGATCCAGTCTCTGCCGGGGACTGGGGCTCAGGTCCTGGCCCGGCAGGCAGGTGTCCTCAACCAGTGGCTTCCAGGGCAGCACAGACCCACCCTGTGGCAGCAAGTAGCTGAGGGACGGTGGGGGGTGGCTCCCAGCAGCAACAGTCCAGACACTGCCGCCACCGCCCACCCGGGGCTGCTTCCTGGAAGCTGGTTTCCCTTTCCCGCAAAACGAGTGGGGCTGTCCCACACCGGGCGCCCCGCTGCTCCCCACCTCCTCGGAGCTCGGTCTTCTTGGCCACACCTTCCGCCCGCCGCACAGGGGCCTGGGCGCTGGGCCCAGAGGGACCCCTTCCCGCTGGCCTCTTGGGGTGTGCCCCCTCCTCTCCCATGGGGGCCCCCTGCCCCGGCAGCCGCTCTGGTCCCGCTCTGGTCCTGAGTCCAGCGGTGGCTGCGACGCCTCCCAGCCCCACAGCAGGACTTGCTGGAGCTAAAACTGAGCGAACCAGAAGTCTGGCGCCCATGGCGGTGTCCGTTCTCTCCAGCTGGGGGCTGCCTTAGATTCTGCTCTGGAAACTTTTGGTATCTCCCAGGTCCACCGCTAAGGTTTTAGAAACAAACTTAGGAAAGGAGACTTTTCAGTAATCCTTTGAATCTTTAAAAAAGAGAAACAAACAAACAAAAAAACCCCAAAACACCTCTTTTTAAACGAGAAACCCTTCCAGAACACAGGCCACGCGTCCCCAGTAGGGCCGCGCGGACAAACCTGCCCCTCAGGCCGGCACAGCTGCGGGCAGCAAGGAACCTGCCCCGGCGCGGGCACGGGAGGCTTCTCCGCTGGAACGTAGTCCCCTTCCGGTGAAGAGCAGAAGAACAGAACGGGGAAGGGGCTACTGTGCGCCGCGGGCCTCCCTCCCGCCTGCCCGCGGGCCGGGCGCTGGCAGGGGCGTCCTCGCTGAGGCGGGGGCTGCTGGCTGGCCCCTCCCGCGCCCGCTCCTTCTCCTCGCCGCACGGGCCGTGGGCGCTCGACTCGGGCTTCCTCCTCTCTCCACTCCCGTGGCTCACACAGCGGTGCTTGGTTTTAGCAGTGGAAAACAGGTATCCATTTATTTTTATTTTTTTATTACCCAGAATAAGATGCTGATGGACTAAGCCACGTAGCTTAGCTCTCCCGCCTCCACCTGTCAGGAGAGAAGGGGGCGTCGGGCTGGGCGGCAGCTCTGCGACCCCCTCGCCCCGGGCACTCCCAGGGAGGCTGCCCCCTGCAAGGTGGGGCCTTCCCTGCAAGGCAAGTGCCCAGATTGGGAATTTATCCTGCCAAGAAGACAAGGCAAGCACAAGCGAGACAGGCCCATGAACAGGGCCACACATTCTCCCAGCAGCCCACCCTCATGCACCCCAAGCCCAGCTGAGAAGCCCCCACAGCGAGCCAGCCCTGGGCAGCCGGGCCAAGGCCACCCGTCCAGCTCCCACCCTCCCACGGCCTCCCCTCTACAGCCTCCAGAATTTCCTTAGCAGGAGACTGGGATCCTGCCCCAAGGCCATGCCCGTCCCCACGCCACTTGCCTCCTAGTACTGGGACAGCCCGGCCACCCCGCCGTGCTGGTAGGCCCGCTCTCCCTGGTACGTGGAGTCCTGGGACAGCGCCACGTCGATCTGCGACTTAAACTCGTCGCCCAGGTAGCTGTCCTGGAAGGCAAGACCGGGTGAGCCGCCCACCCGCCCCTCCACGGGGTGCCCACCCCAGTGGCTATGTGGGGCCTGCTCGGGGCTCACCTGGGACAGCTCGGGCTGGGAGAGGCCGGGCTGGCTCATCTGCGAGGGCTGGCTCATGGAGATGTAGCCCTGCGTCAGCGCACCCTGTGAGAAGGGCTGGGACGCCACGTCCTGGCTGGCCTGGCTGCTGGGCAGGTTCGTCTGGCTGGGCCCCGGGAGCCCGAAGCGGTTTTTCTGACGCCCCCCACGGCCAGTCTTGCCTTTTGGGGTGCCCCGACCTAAAAGAGCACCGGATGGGGTCACGGGAACGAGCTGGGCTCGGCACCCCTGGGAACCTGCTGCCTAGCAGAGCCCCACGTACCTGCGGCCGGCCCATTGGCCTGTCCGAAGTAGCCGGGCGGCGGCATGGGGGGCATCACCAGGTTGAAGGGGATGGGGATGTTCATGGCGGCCACATGGCCAGGCCCGGCACTGATCATTCCCAGCTGGTCGTGCGTCTGGAAGTACACACTCGAGGGCCGACCTGCAAGAGGGGGCACTGGGCACTAACTGGGGGGCCACCAGGCCACAGGTCTCGATGGCAGCCAATAAGGAACTGAGTCTTCTCGAGCAAGCTCCACACTCACACCACACTCACCCCACCCCCACAGAGGCAAACAGCCTCGGCCCGACTCTGAGGAAACGTGGCCCGGCAGGACCCTGAGCCGAGTCCTGGGGGGGGTGGGAGCAGCAGCTGGGGGCAGGCGGCGCCAGGAAGTGGCCTGGGGGAGTCAGAGGCTGCAGCCCTCCCCAGTCGGGGCACCAGGCAGGAGAACGTGGGGCGGGGGAAGGGGTCCCCGTGAATGAGCAAGAGGCCACCCCGGGACTGCCAGGGAAGGATGTGGGCAAGGAGCTGGGACGCTCTGGACAGACAAGCCGGGGCAGAGAAGGCGTGTGGGCAGCCCGGACAAGGCTCGGGGTCCCTGGCTGTGACCCCCTGGGAGGTGGGCAGGCAGCACCTGTCGGGACCCTCGAGAGCCCCATCTGAGAAGCTGTGGGTGCCCGTTTCTGACTCAAGAGGGGCACAGGGAGGCCTTGCGGTCTCCACTGATGAGGCCACCAGGGTGTCCAGTCCTGGCAGCCGGGGAAGGCCACAGGCTGGTGCTCTTGCCCGAGCACTCACCCTGGCTGCTGCGATCGTACACGGACCCAGGGATGATGGCCTCGCGGGCGTCGTACATAGCTGTGGTCATGAAGCGGGCACCCTGTAGGGCAAGAGTCCAGGCTTGCCATCAACGCGGGGAAGGCCGTCCCTGAGACTGAGCCCGCAGCGGCCCTGCTGGTTGGGAACCCGCTTGGGACGGGGGTCGGTGTCCCCGGCAGGCACTGAGGCCGCCTCCCCATGTGGCCCGGCCACAGCGCCCACCGGATTGATGGTGTTGACGAGCTTCCGGGGCTTGCTGAACTGCATGAGGCTCTCGCGCAGGTTGTTCAGGGGTCCTTCCACCAACACCTTCTGCTCCTTGAAGTAGTTCAGCAGGTGGTTCCAGAGCGGTTGCTTCGACAGCGCCTTCGGGTTGCCAACGATGATAACGCCATATCTGCAAAGAGCCGTGCGGGGAGGGCGGGAAGGGAGCGCCACTGAGGACGGCCGGGGCGGGTGCCCCAGGGCTGGACGATGGTGCTGCCCACACGAGGACTGCCATGTGCGGCCACGGCTGTTGGGACTGTCTCCGCACCCAGGGCAGCTTCGGGGAGGTTTTCCAGAAGCTTCCTCCCCAGCCAGATGGCCAGAGGGGGCGGACAAGCCACGCACCACCAGGTGGACTGGCCCCGCGCAGTCAGCCCCCTGGGCACCCCCAGGACAGCAGCCGCACCTCCCCTGGTTGTGCGCCCAGGACCCAACCAGCAGCAGCCCCCAGGAGGGGGCTCAGAGAAACGGGGGGCATGTTACAACCCCCGGGCCCCCAACACACCCGAAGCCACAGGCCCAATGGCGGGCAGTGGGCACCTGCTTCAGGGGATGACCCAGCAGCCACGTCCTCGTACCTGGCTCTGGTGAGGGCCACGTTGAGGCGCCGGGGGTCATTGAGAAACCCGATGCCCTGGTGCTCGTTGGCCCTCACGCACGACAGGATGATGAAGTCCTTCTCGCGTCCCTGAAACGCATCCACGCTGGCTATTTCCACCTCCTGGGGGGGAGCAGACTGTCATGAGCTGGTGAACTGACCTCCAAGGTGTGCGACACGTGCTAATGAAAACCAGCAACCCCAGCAGCCAGCCCAGCCGGAGCCCTGTGCACCGCCACCCTGCCCCTAGCTGCGGACTGCCGCCTGGTTTCTTCTTTAACCAAGGCAGTTTGTGTCCTGATGGCCGAATCACACGGGCCCATTTACAGAAACCCCAAGTGAAACAGAAACTCCTCGGCATGCGGTTGCCCAGCAGTCACTGCTCTTGGGTCATCCCCCGTGGAGACAGGACCCGGCGGGCGTCTGAGCCCCCGACCGCCCCGGCCTCCCTCCTGCCCAGCCCGGCACCCGCAGCCTCGGCGCCGACCTGGTAGAGCTTGGTGTGCAGGGAGCCGCTGAACTGCATGTACTGCACCAGGTAGGAGCGCTGGCCCTCGTACGGTGTGATAATGCCTATCTGGTCCGGCTTGGCGCCCGCTTTCAGCAGCTTCGTTGTGATCTTCTCCACGTTGGCGGCCTCCGTCCTGCGGGCAGCCGTGGTCGGTCACCCACGCCGGGACCAGGAGGCCCGGTCCCCATCCCCCCACCCCCACCACACGGGGCGCCTGTGCTTTGTCAGAGGAATCAGGGACAGGAGACATGACGGCTCATGAGGTGCCCACTGGACACAAAAACAAATGTATTGAAAAGATAAAGAGGGTGTAAACGCTCAGGACGAGGAGGAAAAGGATGAGGTTTCACAGCACCACTCAGGCCCAGGGAAGCCGGGAAGCCCAGGGACAGGCCAGCTCACCTGTTCAGGTAGGAGGTGCCCGAGCTGGCGATCTCCTCCTGGCCCTGGGTCACGTAGAAGAACATGGGCTTGTCAGGCTGGGGCCACTGGAAGTCAAACCCCTTCTTCACACGATCCGCTAGAGTTGGGAGAGGAAATGCGGGCAGTTCACCTATCTGGGCAGCACCGAGCCTGGCAGGGCCAGCCCCTCACCGGCTGGTTGGGGACGAACAGCACAGCCCCTCGGGATGGGGCTCTCGGGGCCTGTGGTCCCCAGGGAGAGATCCTGATTCCTCCCAGCAGCTGTTTCACTGCACCCCAGAAGACCCAGGAGCCCTGGATGTCATTGTGGCAAGTCCCCTTGCCTGGTGCTCACAACCTCTCCATTGGACGAGGGGCTGCAGCACCCCCATGCCGGGCCTGGGGCCATGGCGCCCCCACCACCTCAGGCCAGTTTCCCAGGCCTTGTATCCAGGCTGCCAGGGCCATTCCCAGCTGTCCATGTTTCCTCTGGAATCAGCTCGATTCACAGCCACCCACCCTCGGTTCTGGGACTCCGCCCAGGGCTGTGTTTAATCGCTACGTGGGTGGAAAAGACGGCCCCGCTTGCGTCACACCAGCCCAGTGTGCAAGGGGCCCCTTAGGGCTGGGGGATCAGGCAGAGCAGGAGTGGGGCCTTGCTGGCACACAGCCTCTGCTGGTTTCTGTGGCAAAACTGCCAGTAGGGCCTGCGTCAGCCACTGCAGTGTAGCGGCTGAGGGAGCTCTGGTGAGTCAGGGCCTGCACTGGCTCTAAGCACTGTTCACACAGGGGCTCACTCCAGAAGCTTCTTTCAGGGAACACTTATGATTGGGGTGCTGGTGGCCGGTGGGGCCAGCTCTGTGATCGGTGCAGTCGACATGGCTGTGAACCACTCCATCCTGCGGGAGGGGTGGAGGCAGTGTGCGCCCCAGCTTTCTGAGGGGCACCCACATCAGAGCTGCGATGGAGGTGCCAGCAGCCCTCACTGGCCGGCGGGGAAACTGTCCGAGTGCCAGGGCCTGTCCCTGCATTTCACGTTTGAAGAGGAGCCCTCAGCCTCCACCCACCCCGGGCGCCTGCTCACCTGCGGTGACGCCGTTCTGCAGCGAGCCCTCGTAGAAGATGTTGGAGGGGAAGGCGCTGAGCGCAGGGTGCATGCGGTACTGCACCTGCAGGCGGATGGGCCGGATGCCCAGCACCACCAGGCGCTCGAACAGCGACTGCGACAGCCCAGCCTTGGCTGCCTTCTTGCACATGACCACGGGGCCCAGCTGGCAGTGGTCGCCCACCAGGATGAGCTGCGGGCAGGAAGGACAGGGTCATAGGCCGGCACCCACTGGGGCACTGGAGAGTGGCTCCGACGAGCAAACACCATGTGGCGACGTCGGGATCACCCTGGAACTCGTTTCGGGTGCGCACTGAGGGGGGGCCCCTCAGCGGGAGCCCAACCCCAAGGCCCCTGCCCGGACAGGCCCGTGAGCTCTGCCACAGTGTTCCACGGCATCGTACAGAATCTGACGTCCAGCCCTGGGTGTTAAATGGAGCACGTCTGCCAGACTTCTCCGGAAGCCCTGCCCAGCTCACCTGCTTGGCGCCCAGCACCACGGGCACCATGCACTCGGGCTCGGTGGCCTGCGTGCTCTCGTCAATCAGGATGGAGCGGAACTGCATCTTGGCGAGACGTGGGTCACCAGCGCCCACACACGTGCAGCAGATGACGTCCGCATTCTGGGGGACAGGAAAGGGCAGGTGACGCCTTGTGTCTCCGTGGAGGCTGGAGCCGGGCCGTGCCCCTCAGCAGGACAGCAGCTCCACCAGAGGAGCCTCTCGGCAAGAAGCGTCTCGCCCTGAGGAACCCCAGTTGCCAAGACCACATCACAGCCGCGACGCCTCCCGGGCAGGTGTGCTGTGACAGCACTGGGGAGTGCTCAAGACCCACCCCGGGCTCGTGGGCCGGATCTGGCAGGGAGTGGAACCCCTTGAAAACCGAGTGTTCCGGTCAGTAAGCGGACCCAGAGGGGACGGGGAATAAAGGAGAGCAGCGAGGCCTCGAGGACCAAACAAGGCGATGGGGCACGATGTCACAAACAGGACCCACATCACCGCACTGCAGGCTGGAGAAGGGTGAGGTGGGACACGTGCCATCCCCAGGATGCCCGGAAGTAAAATTAAAGAAAACAAACACCCAAGAAAACCCCACCTGCTGCAGCAGGTGTGGTAGAAAATTAAAACATACAGACCCTACTTTCCGCTCAAGGGCTGTATCCCACAGACCCTTTGCCCCAAAAGAAAGACACCAGCTGGACCCCTGAGGTGTGGGGCCTGTTGGCTGTGGCCGCCAGGCACTCACCATGAGCAGCTCCCGCTCGGCCGTGCGCTTCAGGGCCCGGTACCGCTTCTCGTCGGCTGACGACAGCTCCCCAGTCTCGTCCTTGAGCTGCTGCAGCTTCTGCAGCTCGGGCATGCTGTGGGCAGACTGCAGGTGAGGGGCCCGCCATCCCCGCCGGCTGCTCGACCCCTGTGGCCCTTGCCCACTCACCTGTCCATGTTGCGGATCTGGTTGTGCAGGGCCAGGAAGGACACAGGCGAGTCGATGGCCTCGCGGCTCTTGGCGCACAGCCGCACCACCTTGAGCCCCGTCTGGTGGATCTTCTCCGTCAGCTGGTCCACGGCGATGTTGCTCGGGGCGCACACCAGCACGGGCCTGCGACACAACCCCGGCCGCTGGGTGCCCTCCCAGCGCCGCCCAAGCCGAGTTTCCCAAAGCCAAGGCAGCCGAGCACAGAGGCCAGAGCTGCCCATCACCTCTGCCCCCGAGAAGCGACACGGTGACTCCCCCGACGCCTCCCTCCTCCCGGCCACCACAGAAGGCTCCGGGGAACCAGGACGTTCGCCGCCTCCCGAGATGCGGCACCTCACGGCCTCCCGCCCCAGCCCGCCCGGCCTACCCACTGCCCTGCCGCGCCAGGTGGTACACGATGGTGGCCGAGGTCACCGTCTTCCCCGTGCCAGGCGGCCCCTGGATCAGGCTCAGCGGCCTCTGCAGCACCGTCTTCACGGCATAGACCTGCGAGGGCGAGCGGCCGTCAGGGGGCGGAGGCTGGATGCCCGCTGGCCCACGCTGCCCCCACGGGCCGGGCAGAGACCTGGGAGTGGTTGAGGTCGGGGAGCCCCTGCGCCGTGAAGCGCTTTGGCAGCTGGCATTTGATGATCACGTCCTCCACCTCGTGGCCGAGCAGCTTGTGGTAAATGTAGCCAGACACCGAGGTCTCGTCCACCGCGAACGTCTTCAGCGCGCTCTGCATCCTGCGGGGGAGCACGGGGGTCAGCGGCAGGCTCAGCCGTGGACGGCGCAGCAGGTGGACGCGCCCCCGGGGCGGGCGACGCACCTGTCGAAGGAGGTCGACTTCCACACGAAGTCCACCTGGAAGTTGTGCGTCACCTCCACGGGCGCACCCACGCTGCTGCGCAGCTCGATGGCGATCTCGTCGCCGTAGTCTGCGTAGCTGAGTTAAGGGGGCATCCTCGGCAAGGGCTGGCTCTGTCTCCGCGAGGAGCCGGCTGGAGGCCCCGCGTCCTGGCCGACCCCACTGCTGTGCTGACCACCGCTGACCACGCGTCTCCCCAGGGCCCCAACTCACCCCCCAGGGGCCCAGGCAGCAGCTCCAGAATCTGCAGAGCCTCGTGATCGGGGACCCCAGCCCCCAGCAGTGACACCATCCCGCCCACGCTGTGGAAGGGCAAGGCTCTCAGGGAACCCGGCTCTCGTCTTCCTCACGCACATGCCCTCTGAGAACGTGTCTGGAGAGAGCGCATGGAGGTTTGGAGCAAACCCAGCCCGCACGTGAGGCCCCCACCCCCCGAGACTCAACTCCTGGGTACCTGAGGTCCTGGCAACCCAGGCTCTGGCGTCACGGCCTCGAGGAGCGCTCGAGAAGCAGGGTGTGGCCCCGCCTCCCACCCGATGGCTGCCGGGCCCTCTCATCACACGGACAAGCGCAGACAGGCCCCCACCTTCCCTGCCCGGTGCCTGTCGGGCCAGAGCTGACCCCAAGGAGAATGAGAGCCCCAGGTGGCTGCTTCAGAAGGTTCCGGTGCCTCTGGGCCATTCTCCGTTGCACCAGCTGAGGGCAGCCCTGCCCCTCCCCACACCTGGCAGCACCTGTGCCAATGGGGGCCATAAACCCACCCAGCCCCCACCAAGGATACTGTCCGGGACCTTGATGACGTGGCCGATGCCCTTCCAGAGGGGCGCCAAGTCCCCCTTGTAGCGCAGGCAGATCTCGTCGCCCTGCATGAGCCGCATGTCTGAGAACAGAGGGGCGAGGGCATCAGCGGGGCCCGGGGGCCACTGCCCACTCCCAAGAGCCGGTGACAGTTCAGGGCGCTGGGTGGGGCGCACTACGCGCGTCGGGCTACTTATGGCACGAGTATTTTAAAACTTAAAATCACCTCTTAACCAAATTATGACTAAGTCCTCATTACCAGAGTCAGTCTTGGGCAGCGTGAAGTAGGCGATTCTCTTCTTGTTGAGCCCCAGGTCCCACCTGACCGTGATGTTGTCTTGAGTCTGAGCCCAGAAGAGAGGGGGCACGTCAGCTGGGGCACGGGGAGGGCACGCGGGGGTGGGACCCCCGGGGGGCAGCTGCGGGAGGGAGAGCCGGCCGGCGGAGGACATGGCCAGGCTCCCGGAACCTGCCGGGCATGCCCAGGACCTGGGGCTCTTGCCGGGGGATCCTGCTGCATTTTCACCAGCAAACGGCCCGGTCGATGCTGCCCCCCAAGGCCTGCCAGTGCCTGGGGTGTGTGCCCCCCACCTCTGTCAGCCCCGTGGCATCCCCCGTCGGCAGCACACGTGGTCACCTGGGACTCCTTGAGTTTCTTGTCGTAGTCCGCCTCCAGCTTGACCAGGGGCCCGAATATGTTCTGGTACTGGTAGGCGTCCTCGTAGCGCAGCAGCACGTGCTGTGGCTCTTCGTCCACCCCCGGCTTCTCCAGGTCCTCCAGGGTGGCGGAGGGATTCTCCTGGAAGGCAGCCACCGGCACGCTCTCCCTCCCGCTCCGACCCACCCAGGGCCCCAACACTGTGAGGTCTCGGGAGAGCACGTGGCTTGCCCCCCAACGCCGAGGACAGGACAGCGTCTCGGCTGTTTATCACCAGGAACGAGGGAACAAGTCTGTCAACCAGAACTCAACATGGAGAGGAGCCCTGCACACAAAGCTCGAAAAATGCTGTGACTCACATCTGAAGTGAAAATATTTGTGTTGGAGGCTTCTGATTAAATCAGTGGCTAATTAAAATCCCTGTTCTAGTCATTTTACTTTTATCACAAACACTCAGCAGCGAGTCATGGCACGCTGGAGGCCAGAAGCTTGCAGGGCGCGTGGCCCCGAGGTGGGACAGGGGCTGTGGGTCCCCAGGGTCCTCTGTTGGATGTCCCCCCACTCACTCTCCCTCAGGCCCTCGGCCCCGTCAGGTGTCCGTTGCCCTGCATGAAACATGCCCCTCCGGCCCCAGACATGCCCACACCAGCCCTTCCCTAGGCTAACATCCTCCAAGGGCTGTGAGGCAAGCACACCCTACTCTCTCTTGGGGGGTGCAGGGAGTGCAGCCCCCCAACACGGGTTTCCCAGCAGGCAGCCAGCGGTCCACCTCACACCTGCGTCACCGGTTCTCTCCTTGCCTCCGTCCCCCTGGCCACGGAGACCCCTGGGCCGAGACCCGGCTCCCGAGGCACCACCACCCCTGGCATGCCCCGAGCACGGCCCCAGCTGGCGGCCTCACCTTCCAGAGCTCCTCCAGCTTGTTGATCTGCTGGGCCGTGATCTGCCGGGCACGCAGCTGCTCCTGCTCCGAGGGGATCTTCACCAGCCAGGACAGGAAGCAGCGGTCCTGGATGAGGGGCTGCCACTGCGAGCTGTCCCAGTTGATGTCCTTGAGGCTGCTCTGGCTGGCGCACGGCTGCCTGCAAACGGCCAAATGTGGTGATCGCCTGCCGCACCCTGTGGCCATCCCCACGCTCTCCCAGGCGCTCGCATTATCCTCAACAGTCGGTAATGACCCTCGTCTCCTCGAACGCAGCTGCTCTGGGGTGACCCCAACGCCCCCCGGCCCCCGGCCCAGCCGCACCTGCACAGCAGCACCACCACCGAGTCGGCCTTGGCGGGGATGAAGCCCAGCAGGAAGACGTTGCGGCAGCCGCAGTTGTAGCACTCGAGCACCGTCTCCCCCAGCGGCCCGTCCTTGTGCAGCGTCACCTCCTTGCATTTTGCCCTCACGAGGTGATTTACAATGTGGCTGAGACAGGAAACAACCCCGAGTTAACACCAGGCCTCGGCCTGTCACCGCTTCCAGCTTCCGAGCCCCCGGCCGAGTTCCGGTGCGGCCGTCACGGCCCATTAGCCACGGCCTCACACCTCATCCATCTGGCACCCCCGAGACCGGCCGCTCCCCTTGGCCGGCTCCCTAGCGAGCGCAAACCTCCGTCCCGACTGGAATCGTTTTTACGGAACACACTTCCGATGCACTCCAGCGCCTCCTGCTCCTTCACGTCTCGGCACAAGGCCCTCACGGAGGCCCCTCGCCCTCTGCCCTGAGGCAGCCCCTTCCTGCTTCCGGGAGCCACGGCCCCTCTGACTCAGGGCAGGCCAGCACCCCAGGGTCAGCAAACGCCCGGGCGCTCAGTGACTGGAGCAGAGGGCCCGGCTCGGAGACCCCGACACACGTCCACTCTCGGAGCTGCCAAGTGGCCAAGCCTCTGCCATCCCCCCCGTTTCCACGACCCACCCCCCCGAAATCACGGCCCTCCTGGTCTCCCCGACTCCACCACCAGAATCGCCTGTCTTCTCCTTGCCCGTCTCCTCTGTGCCCCTCACCCCTAAACACCAGTGCTGGCTGACTCAAGCCTTCTTTCTGAGAGGCCTTTGCTCCTGTCCCCGCTGACGGGAAGTGGAGGTGGCCGGCCAAGCGCACTTCCACTTAATTGCTTTTCAGGCCGGAAAGGAATGAGTGCATGCACGGTGCTCCAATTACCCGGAAAATACTTCTCCTCTAAAATCCGTCTCCCGGTGCCGGCAGCCCCCAGTGCTTCACCCCCGGACCCAGACAGGAGCAGCCGCCAGCATGGTGAGCTGGGGCTGCGCTCAAGTGACCCCATCTACCAGCTTTTGTCACTTCTGCCTCCAGGAAAGGGAGCCCTGAGAAGCGCTGTGCTTTCTAGTCGGCGACTGGCCCCGTGTCACCGAGGCTGCGCGGCAGCTCTCCGGCGGGAAGCGCCTCTCCGGCGGCAGCCACAGAAGCCCACCCCTCAGAGCTGAAAAGCGGCCTTGCTCCCAGAGTCCGAGCACCAGCCAAGGCTCAATCTCACCCCAAGCCCCCGAGAGGCCCAACTGCAGCTGCTACTGATCAATAGCAGGAAAAGAAGGCGCAGTGCCGCCCGCCAGTGAACGTTCCGGAACGTCATCCGGTGAGTCAAGGCCTGGCAGCGTCAGCTCAGCGAGCGCAGCCTGAGCTCCCAGAGGCCCCTGGACTTGGTCTGGCCTTCCCGGTGCTGAGGACAGACGGGCGTGCCAGGAGCTCATCTTGCAGGAAAATATAAATAAAAACTGGGCCGAGAACGAAGCCAGCCCTCCTCGCATCAGGAGAAGAGCCCCAGAGAATAAATCAAGGGCAGAAGGGAAGGCGTTCCCACCCTGCCATCTGCTTCACGTTACGCCCGTCATGGCGGAGGGAGAGCCCCAGATTTGTTGGCCTAACTTGACGTGGTGCTTCGCTTCGACGTTTCCACGATTTACATGCAAACCTGAACACAGCACCAATCGGAGACCTCAGCCGCCGGGCTCCCTACCTGCCGGAAGTGTTCCCGCGGCCGTTGCAGAACCACTTCTTGCTGGTGTTACAGTAAACCACGCAGGCAGGGTCATGGATTCCGCAGTAACTGGAAAAGTCAAAACGCCCTAAAGGTGAGGCTGGAAGGCCGCGCACCGGTTCTCACCTGGGAGGTTGTAAAACCCTTTCCTTCACACACTCCGAAGCTCTGTGTTAAAAATGTACTTGGACCCAGCGGTGCTAGTGGCAGAATCTTCCTCGACCGGAAGGCGAGGCAGCAGCGTGGGCTGGGGGGAGCCCCGAGGGCCCCGTGGGGACCCTGTGGCCACCACTCCCACTGGGCAGAGGGTGCCAGGCCCCGGGGGAGCCCCTCCAGCCTTGTTTTTCTGAAAATCAACAAGGTGCCATCAGAGACCCGGCTCTCCGCACAGGCAGCCAGAGGCAGAGCACGAAGCGGGGTCGGCCCAGGTGGAAAGGACCCTGACCCGAGACCCCAGTGGGGTCAGATCTACTGGCACCTGTGTGGGGCAGGGACGCTGTCTCGGGTTGGGAAAGCCCAGAGGGGGTGCCAGTGGCCCCAGGCCCAGGGCACCCTGAGCAGAATGCTTCACTCTTTGGTCTCAGTTTCCTTACATGCATGTGACAAAATGCAGGAACGATCCACACGTGAGTGCAGCTCCTGCTCACTGTGAGGATCCCCAAAATGGCTGACGCGCAGCCCTGTCCGCTGAGCGCCCCTTCCCGCCTTCCGCAGCCAGAGACCCCATGGCAGCCCCCGAGAGCCGCCTCGCCTCACCTGCAGGCGTGCACGGGGAGGTCCTTCGTGTAGTACGTGTCCTCCTCGTCCTCCTCGAAGTTCAGCTCGGCCAGCAGCTGGCTGGTCTTGGCCACGCCATCGTCCACGGCCCCGTTCTGCAGCACACCCTCGGGCCCGCCGACCTGCAGGACAGCAGCCAGGTCACCATGTGGCCCTGAGCTAACCCGTCTTGCCCATCCACAGTGCGCCTGAGGGACGAGGAACAGGGCTTGGGTGGAGCGACGGGGCAGCTGGACGTCCCCGAGCTCCAGCTTGGGTGAGCGCACCCCGCCTGCGAGAGGCAGCTCCCTGGGGGGCGAGCCGACAGCACCAGCAACAGCCAGAGCCTCACCAGGTGCGTCGCTTCACAGGGTCCAGCAGCAAAGTTGCACAAACAAGGCCACTGCACAGCCCCCCAGCCCGCGATGACCAGGCACCTCCCAGGCGCAGCCCTCACCCGCCTAGACCCACAGCCACCTGCCCACACCCAGCTCCACCCGGCTCCAGGAGCATTCCGGAAGGTGAGGAGGAGCCACTGCAGGCGGGGACGGAGCCTGTGCCCTTTCCTAGGCTTTAAGCCAGGTGCCCAGCTGCGGGTGAAACCCTGACCGCTGCTGCTTGGTACCTGAACCCCAACTCACGAGTTTGGGGGAGAGCTGGGCCGGCCAGGGGCTCTGGGTCCCACCTCAGAGCAGGGGACCCCGGGCCACCCAGCTCCATGGGGCCAGAGAGGTGTGCCCCCGGACATGGGTGCAGTGAGTCCCCGGGTGCACCCCACAGAGCCCAGGACGCCTGTGTCCTCATCCTTGAAGCAGAGGGCAGCTGCCAAGGCCAGGAGAACTGGGGGCACCGCCCACCGCTGGGTGAAACCTGCACCCCATGGCCCCCCCCACCTTCTCCCTGGAGGGCCAGGGCCCTTGGACCCCTCCAGGCTTACGGTGAGGGACAGAAACAAGGGTCTCTGCCTCCGAGATCTCCTGGGACGATACGGCCAAAGTGGGGAGGCCGGCCCAGGCTGCCTATGGCGCGGGGGGCCCCCCAACCTCTCCCTCCCACCCTCTCCTCCCTCCTGGGCATGACACAGGACTGACCGTGGATGGGCCGCTGCCTCACCCCCCCCTGCAGAGTTCAGGACACACGGTGTGGCCGCAGGATGTGACCTCGGAGGGGGTGACCAGCCCCAGGCCAGGAGGCCCGTGCTTTGCCCCTGCCCCAACCTGCCAGCACCTGGAGGTGGCCGTGCACGGAGGAGCAGGCTGGGTCTGCAGAGCCTTCTGCCCGGGAACACGGGGGACTGGAGGGGCCACGGCCCTTCCATCACCACCAGACGACCCTGACCCCAGAGCCCCGGCGTGTCGGCCCTGCACCCCAGAGCCCCCCAGGTTTGCCGCAACCCAAGTGCCGAGTGAGAAGGGGTCACCCCTCATCCTTTGCTGCCAAGGCTTTCTGAAAAGAGGGGAGAAGGCACATTTCCTCAGGGGGCCTCACCCCGCGAAGGCAACCCCCCAACAGAGGGGTGGCATCGGGGCAAGGTGCCACCTGGCACTAAGAAGCTTCACCCCCACAGGAGGGAGCCCCCCGTCATGCCCCCGCCATGGGCCCGGCCCCAGTGTGCATGTGCAGCCCCCTCAGCCTCCTGCAGCGGGTACCAAGACCCCACGACTGGCCTCCTGCGTCTGCCACCTGCCCATCTCTGCACATGCGTTGGACAGAGGCCCCCAGCCCAGGTGCCGTCCCCAAGTCCCCGGGCGAAGGCTGCGCCTCAAGAAACCGAGGGTCTTGGCCGAAGACCAGCCACTCTCCTGCCTGCCCTCGCTCCCCAGCCAGGCACAGATGCCAGCTCACGTGAAGACGTGTCCCTGCTCCCCGTGATGTCCTGGTCAGGCCTCGGGGTGGGCTCTGGAGCCTGGGCTGCACTCAACAGGCTGCCACACGCCCCCAGAAGCCTGCCAGTGCTTGGGGCCCCCCAGGAGGCCACTGGGGCCCTGCAGACTGCCCCACCAGCCCCTCTGGACGCGCCCACTTTCTGCACGGTGAGGAGTCCTGGCATGGGTGTCTCTCCCAGCCGCTCCCTGGGGCCCGGCCACTGCCCAGGACGAGGGCACAAGGAGAAGGGTGGGGACTGCCCAGCTGGGGGTCCCAGGAGCCGCGGCCACCACGGCACACAGGGCCTGCCCGGGCCCTGCGCAAAGGCGCTGCTTCCTGGTGAGCAGAACGGCCAGACCTGGGGAAGGGGAGGTCCACACATAAGACAATCCCGAAAAACTCCTCCCTGTGCCGCCCGACAGCAGCCTGGCAATGCAGGAGATGCCCTTCTTTGTTTCTAGGGGCCCACGGTAAACACGGCGCTAAACCACACACCAGGAGGTTTTCTGGGGTCAGAGGTGGCCGTGGGCTGGGAACTTGGAGTGGCGCCGCCCAGGCGCGAGGGCGAGACGGCAGGTGGGCTCTGCTCCAGACACTTCAGTGGGAGAGCAAAGAGACGAAAGCCTTTCCCACGGCCGAACTGGGGAGACAGGCGGCCCGCCTGGCCACGGCCTGGCTCAGGGCTCACGTGCCAGGAGGTCACCCTGGTGGGTGCCAGGCCCCAGCAGGTCTGAGCCGGCTCCTTCCGCCCGCATCGGGAGCGCTGCCAGCCCCGGGAGCTCCCACGGTCCCTGCAGCCGCGCCGAGCACCGAGCGCCCAGGGAAGTGCCGTCCTGGGCTGCAGAGGGGACGCCCACCCACCGGGGGCAAAGCAGCAAACTTCGCGCCCCCGAGCTGCTGCCTCTCCACACGCCGACAGGGCCCCGACAGACCGGTGCCGGCCACAGGACCCCAGGGCCCGCAGTCCCCGGTGATGGAGGAAGCGTGGGCCAACTGCTCAGTGGCTTGGGGACCTGCCCTGGGGCTCCCCCCGACCCCAGGTCCCAGGGCAGAGCTGGGCCCCGCAGCCCTCCCTGACCACCTGGACTGTCCCCACCGCCATGACAACCACAGACACCCCCTGCTTCCCAAGGGCCCGTGGAGGGGACCCCGATGAGGCCCGAGACGAGCTCCTCTCCCAGCTGCAGCGGCCTCAGGGCCAGCCCCCCGGCTCCCCGTCAAGGGGATGCCATCACGGAGGCCTCGGTGGCCCCACACAGCCTCCAGGACACAGTCCTAGACCCTCGGGTGCACCCCCTTTGCAGAAGGGCCCCCTCCTCAATGGGCCCTGCCTGCTGCCCTCACCTGTTCTCAGCCCTCCCCCGGCAAGGCCCAGCCTGAGGGAACGCCATGCTTCCGGAGCGAGCGGCCACCAGCGAGCAGGAGACCACCCCTGCCGGCCACACAGCATGGAGAGAAAAGAGCCCAAGCCCCTCCATCCCCGGGTGGCTGAGGGAGGGCAAGGAGTGGCCGGGGCGGGGTGGGGGGGCGGAAGGGGAAGAGGGAGTGACAGCGAAACCCCCGTGGCGAGGGCTGCCCGGCTCTGTCAGCTCACTAAGAGTCACTCGTGCAGCTGGTAGGAGAAAGGAACGATGACGGTGGACGGTCCCAGCACCCGACAGGACAGCAGGCAGCCACCCGGACCCAGGGCCAACAAACACAGACCCGCTAAGCACCAGGACCGTGGTGACGACCCCGAGCCAGGCAGGGCTCCTGTGGAGGGATCCAGAAAACGGGGAGGCGGACGGGGCGTGACGGGTGTTGCAGTCTTAGTGCCACCAGTCGGGCTGGATCGGGGTAAAGACGGTAATTCGGGGCCAGCCTGCTGGGAAGTCCCTTCCCCGCCTCCCCGCCTGGCTCCAGCTTCCAGGACCCGCCCCCGTGTCAACCCCAAGTCCTGGCCATTTGCAAACACTCCTGGAACTTGATAACGGGCGATAGTGTTTTCGCTCCCAGCTCCTGCTGTGTGACCCCAGCCTTGCTAAACGAGGACCCTCAGGCCAAATGGAGAAACCCACCTTCGGCCAGAGGCCCCCAGGACAGCATCCCCTCCACTCCCGACCCTCCCAGGGGCCTGCTTGGCCTGAGGCAGCTCCCCTGGGCCTGCAGTGGCGCCCAGGTCCGGGGCTGCAGGCAGGCCGCGGCCTTCAGGCACAATTGCTTGCCCGTGGAAGGGGAGAAGGTGGGCACATCTGTGAGGCCATGGCTCTGCCAGTGAGGCGGCTCCTCTGCGTGGCACTCGGGGTCTGTCAGCCAGGGGGGCGCAGACACAGAGGTGAACCCAAGGTGGCCCCTGTACCCCCAACCCGAGACCACTGGCTCCCCAAAGTCCCTGGGAGGAGCGAAACTGCCCCCTGGGCCCACCAGCCTCGGCCCTCGGCTGCCGTCATGGAGCGACACTCAGGCCCACATCAGGGGAGTGGTGGGCCCCCGGAGGGGCATGTTCCGCTTCCAAAAGAACTGCCGGCTGTCCCACTCAACGTCTCGGGGTGCCGGGTGGTGGCCTCAGGCTTTCTGAGAAATTTCGGCCACTGAGAGGCGGGTGGCAGTGGGGTGGCCTCGCAGGGTTCCTTTCTGCACCTCCGCTGAGGTGTAACATGCCGACAGGGAAGTGGGCACTGTGGCCAAGATGCCAGCCCCCACCCCACCCCGCAGCCCCGGCCTGCTCCCCACCACCGCAGGCCGGTCACATTTCTCAGAACGTCTGGGAACGGAATTACAAAGGAGACACCCCTTGTCTTTCCCGGTGGAAATGTCCCCTCTCTTCGCTGCCGAGTGACGTTCCAGACGTGTGTTTAAGAAAATGACAGTGGCAGCCAGAGGGCTTCGAAGGGCTCAGTGCTCAGGAAACAACACCCCTCTTATCTGGGACCCCCAGCAGGGCCATGTCTGTGCTTCCATCCTGGGAGTGCAGGGCTCCGACAGCAGCAGTGCCATTTTATAGATGGGAAACCGAGCATTACCTGAACCCACCCCGACCTTGGCGGGCGTCACCCCTTCTGCCGTCTCGTCCCAGCAGGTGCTCACCCTGCTTTAAGCAGGTGTTAAGGTAAAAATCAACCGGACGTACACACTCACAGGGTCACGTGCGACCCGACAGTGTTACTCCTAGGGCTACACCAGGAGAACTGAGAGCACATCCCCACGGCTCAGCACGCGAGTCACAGCACCAGCCGCCCAGCTCAGCGGAAACAGGCCACGCGGCCACAGTGACGGCCACAACGTGGTCCACCCGTACCCCACACTGCTCAGCTGGAAAAATGGACAGAGCACAGATCCACACCACGACCCGACGAACCTGGAAAGCTGACACCGAGAGAAAGGGGCCGGACCCCAAAACCCACATCTTACACGATCCCACGAGCACAAAAACGAGAGCCTCTCCTCACTCCAGAGGGTTGAGAGCAGACTGGGGTGGCGAGAACGTTCCGGAACTACATGGCTACACGGCACTGTGCATGGACCAAACACCGCTGAATTGTTCACTTTAAAGGGGTGAGTCGCATCTCAATAACATCACTGAAACCGGCAAGCAACAGTCCAGAACTACTCATCCGAGAAAGCAAAACTGAGAGGCCGAGTGGGAGGCTTCTGAGTCTCTCCGGAAGCCTCCGTGGTGCAGCTGCTGCTCAGTACAAACAAGAAAATCTTCCCAAACATTTTCAGCAACCAATGCCACCAGCTGGCCCAAGACAGCCAACTTTCTCCCAGATCCCAGATACACTCAGGGCCATCCCTGCCACTGATCAACACAAACAGGGGCTACCCCCTCCCCCAAACACAAAAGGAAAGCCAGACTCTGCGGAGTGGAGCCCCTCGGCAAGGAACCCCAAACCCTGATGCGATCGGGGTTAATAAACGGACCGCGGCCTTCCTGCCGTCTGCCCGGGGGGTGTCCGGCCGGTAGCTTCACAGAGCGCTCAGGGGCATGAAACAAATCCCAAATCCATCATTTCAACCGAGAGAAGCACGCGCCCAGCAAGTCATCGCAAACAGAGCCCCAGGAACCAAACCCGAGCTGGGAACTTCCCCGGGGCTGCGGCTTGGTACTGGCCCCGGGAAGAGGACCCCCCCCACAAAACGACCCTGTGCCCCACGGCGCGTAGGACGGCCCTGGGTCCCCACCAGCGCCAGAGCACCACCTCCCACCCAGGCCCCGGGTCACGCGGGTTCACACTGTCCCCAATTTACAGCTGTGGAAACTGAGGCTCACAGAGGCGGAAGGAAACTAACCGAGACGTCCACAGCATCCGGGCCGCACCGCCCTTGCAGGCACACGCCCAGTGCCCCCGTGGCCCTCCATTTAAGGAACTGGGGTGAGGACGCCCCCCGGGGCTGACCCGGGCCCGTGTGGAAGGCCCACCCACTGCGGCGACTCAACGCCTGCAGTGGGAGCCCACCCGGGCCGAGGGGCTCGCGGCAGCACCCACCTGGGACCAGGTGAACCCGCGGCCCCTCCCCAGCTGGGAGAAGCAGAAAGTGTCCCCCCAGACCCCGGCGGCCGCCCGCTCCAGGAAGCGCCCGCGGGGCCTCTCGCCACCGAGGGGCCTCGGCTCCATGAAGTCAGACCCGCGATCCGGGCCCCGCAGCCAGCGAAACCCGGACCCGGCTTTCCCAGGCAGGGTGCGGTTACGTAACAGGTCGGTTTCAGCAACAGGCGGCGACGAGGAAAAACAAAACGCGCCCTGCACCCTGCCCCTCGGCGACCCCACCTGCCCGCGAGAGGGGGCTCCTGGGGGAGGCAGGGAACCCCCTCGCCGGCCGCCCGGCCCAGGGAGATCAGAGCGGCTCGGCGGGTGTCATCGGGGTGGGGGTGCGCCCAGGAGGCCCCAGCCACAGGTGTGGGGGCCGGGCCGCTGGGAGGGCCGGAGGGGGAAGGTGGGGCAGACTGCCTTCCAACCCACCCGGGAGGGCCCCGAGGCAAGGCGCCCCGGAGTTGGTCAGGGGGCGACTGGGGAAAAGTCACCCCAGACCCTCAAAAGCAGGTCACCCCCAAACCAGCCCGAGAGACCCCGGAAAGGGTCACCCCAACTAGATCAGGGTGAGACCTGAGGCAGGTGGCCCCGGACCCCATCGGGGGCTTACTCTGGGGACAGGTCGCCCCGGACCGGTTACAGGGTGTTCTGGGATCAGGGGGCTCCAGACCCGGTTGTGGGGGGGCATCCCGGAAGCAGGAGGTCTCAAACTCGGCTGGGGGCTTACTCTGGGGACAGGTCTCCCCAGACTGGATCGGGGTATGGAAAGTGGGTCCCAGGAGCAAATCCCCCCCTTTTCGGGCAGGTCACTACAGGGACAAGTCGCCCGGACCAGGTTAGGTGGTGTTCCGGGGTCAGGAGGCCACCAACCCGGTTGTGGGGGTTGTCCCGGAGGCAGGAGGCCCCGGACTCGGCCAGGGGCTTACTTGGGGGGCCAGTCGGCCCCGCCTCCGCCGGAGAGCGAGGGGTCCCAGGGTCGGGCCCCCCTCTCGGTCCTGAGGCTTCCGGCCGCCGCCATGTGCCGCTCTCACCTGCGCGTCGAGCGGCCCGGCCGCCGCGCCCGCTCCGCCCGCTCCGCCCGCGCCGGGGCCGCCGGGAGGCGTCTGCGTCTGGCTGGGGAGGGTGAAGTCGGTGAACTCGAACTCGGAGCCCTGCGTGTCGGCGCCGAGCAGCTCGGCCTCCTCGGTGTCCAGGAAAGTGAGCGTCTGCGAGCTGGGCCCGTACGCCTCCACGCTCATGGCGCCGCCGCGCCGCCCGCCGGGCCGCCGCCCGCCGCACTCGAGCCCGCCGCCGCGCCGAGGCCTAGGCCGCAGGCCGCGCTCCGCCGCCGCCGCCGCCGCCGCCGCCCGCGCCGCCCCGAGCCTCCCGCCGCCGCCGCCGCCGCCGCTGCCGCGCCCGGCCCAGAGAGCACCGCGTCGACCCCGCCGAGCCCCGCGCCGCCCGCGCCCCCCGGAGCCGCCGCCCGCTCGCCGCTGCCCGGGCCGGGAACCGCCGCCACCACAGCCGCCGCCGCCGTGCGCGTGCGCGAGACTGACGCCGGCGCAGGTGCGCGTGCGCGGGCTCGACGCCGGCGTATGCTCGCGGGCGACGCGCCGACGCCGCCAACCGCGCCCAGACGCCGAGCTCCGGGAGAGACGACGGGATGCGCAAGACGCACGCGCGCGGGGGCGGGGCTTTCAACCGCTGAAGTGGCGGCCGCTCGCGGGCGTGGCCCCGCCCCCAACCGCTGCCCCGGCGCTTGCGGCGGGCGGGGCAGGGGCCCTCCGGGGGGTTCCGGGGGTGCTGGCCAGGGAGGCTCCGCGGAGCATGCACCCCGGACCTCAGTTTCCCCGTCCGTGAAACGGGTGGCCTCAGTTTACCCATCTACGAAGTGGGGGCGGCCTCAGATTCCTCATGTGAAACAGGGGTAGCCTCATATTCCCCATCTGTGAAGTGGGGGTAGCCTCAGTTTACCAATCTGCGAAATGGGGGTGGCCTCAGATTTCCCATCTGCAGTAAGGGTGGTCTTGGTTTCCCTATCTGTGGAATGGGGATGCCTCGGTTTCCCCATCTGTGAAGTGGGGGTGGCCTCAGTTTCCTGTCTGTGAAGTGGGGATGGCCTCGGATTCCCCGTCTGCAATGGGGGTGACCCCAGTTTCCCCATCTGCAAATGGAGGTGGTCTCAGTTTCCCTGCCTGTGAAGTGGGGGTGATGACTGGACTGTGTCGTGGCAGTGCGAGGGTAGAAGACACAATCCCGGAAAGGAGCTGCCCCGATACCCCGACTCACAGGCCGTGCCCCGCATAGCAGCTCGGGGCAGCCCCCCGGGGTGGAGTCTGGGGCTGTGTGACCTGGCACAGGCGACTCGCCCTCTCTGAGCCTGGGGGGCCCGAGGGGAGGGTCAGACGGCCACTCTGCACGCCCTGTGATGAAGAGGCGGGGGACAGGGGTCCCTCCGGAGCATGCAGCACCCCCAAATGCCAGGGAGGGTTTCTGGAGCCTTCAGCCTGGGTGGGCTCCATGGAGGGGCTCTCGTCTCCAGCTTCCTTTTTCATCAGGTGGCCCAAAAACCCCTCGCTTCCCCTCTGCCCCTGGCAGCCGCCAGGGCTGGCCTGGCACCTCCCACAGCCCCCCAATTTCCGAGTTCCCACTTATCACAGCGGGAGTAATGGAAACAGTCCCTCTTTCCTTCATTTATTCACATCCCTTTGGAGCCCTGCTGGGTACAGTTTAAGGGGAAATAGCAACCAACCAACTGACAATTGCAAAATTCCTGGCAGAAAACCCCCCATCAGCTCAATGGGATCCCTCCAAGGGGCCCAGCAGCCCCCACCAGTGTTGTTTGTCAGACATTTAAAAAATTATGAGTCGGATTTTACTTTTGAAAATGAAACCAAAAGAAGATGGACCCGTGGCCGATAAGCACGAGAAAAAGATGGTCAACGTCACCAGCCACCAGGGAAACGCAAGTCACAGCCGCGGCGAGGTAGCGCATCACGCACCCTGGGATGGCTACAATTAAATAATCGTAATTAAACAACTATGATTAAAAAGAGAAAGCAGCAACAGTGACCAGTGCCGGCCAGGCTGGGGCCCCGTGGGTGGCCGGTGGGAGTGGAAAATGCCGTGGCCACCGTGGGACACGCTTCAGCTGTTTGTCAGCACGTTAAATACAGAGTTAAACGTGTGCCCCGGCAATTCCAGATCTGTGCCCAAGAATTGGCAACATATGTTCACACGAAGGCGCATCCGCGAATGTTTGTAGGGCGTTAGTGGTTGGAAACAACCCAAAAGTCCATCACTGGCTGAATGGATAAACAAAGTGTGCTCCGGCCAGACAGTGGAGTATCATTCAGTCATAAAAAGAAATAACGAAGGAGGATGCACGCCACGATATGGGTGAACCTTGAAAACTTTGCGCCAAGTGAAAGAAACCAGACACAAAAGGCCAACTATCGCCTGACTCTGTTTACGTGAGACGTCCAGAAAAGGCAAATCCGCAGACACGCAAAGCAGAGCAGTGGCTGCCAAAAAGTGCTCACAGACAGGGAGTATTCTTTCAGGATGATGGAATCAGGTAGTGGTGACGATTGCACAACATCGGGAATATAAGAAAAGAAAAAACAAAAAACAAAAAAACAGAACAGTGAATTGTGTGCTTTAGAATGGTGAATGTCACATTATGTGGATTTCATCTCCCTAAAAAATTGCAAGAACATCGGACAGTGTGGAAGTTGAAACTGTCCTCGGAATCTTTGCCCCGTTTTCCCTGGTTGCCCTCCCTTTGCACATAACTGGCCTCAGCAACTTGCTTCTTTGAGTAGAATATGGAGGAGGTCAGAGTGTGTGACCTTACGACTTCTGCTTTGTGTGCCACGGGGTTACTCACTCGGGGGGATGCCAGTCGCCACACCGGAGGCCCCTGAGCAGCCCTGGGGAGTGGTCCACATACAGAGGGGCCGAGCTCCCTCACTCACAGCCTCCATCCCTCCGCCACCCAGGAAATGAATCTCCCAGCCCTAGGAGTGCTCCAGGCAGCTCCGGCACCTTCCGGAACCCTGACCGCTGCCTCGTGAGAGGACCCTCCCCACACACATACCAGATCTACCCGGCCAAGCCACTCCCAAATTCCCGACCCAGGAAGCAACGAGATAACAGACACTTGTGTTTGTCCTAAGCTCCTGAGTTTGGGGACTATTTGTTAGGCAGCACTAGATAGCTGATGCATCCCTGCCGGAGAGTGTACAGATCCAAGACAACTAGAGCATCCGTTGCAGGTGGCAGATGACGTGTCCCACCCAGAATCCAGCTTCCACACCGCGGGGGTCATGCGCGAGCTGCTGGTCTGGAGAATTCCTGGCTGGGGGCCTCAGGAGGGAGCCCGGGGACCCCCGGCCACTTCCCGCACACTTTGGTTCCCCGCTACCTGGGAGCCAGGGTCCCAGACCACCTCTCTTTACTCCCCGCCCCCGTGTGCAGCCAGCAGTGGTGGCAGTTTACATGGCTGAGCTGTTTAATTCATGTGCTAAATGATTGGTAAATCGCAGGTTCCGTGGCTATGGGTGTGATTGTTTTTCTAACGTATATATTTTCTTATCTGTCTGTGTATGGCTGGGGCGCCTGTCCCCCAGCTGTGGCAAGGGCTTGCCCTTGGCCTAACTGCCCCAGCGGGAAGTTACCTGCCCCTCCCCACACCCCACAAGGCCACAGTCAGGGCTGATGGGGTGCCTGGCCTTGCACCGGGACCGACGCTGGTGTGATTTGCTCACCAGGGGTTCCCCAAAACCAGGCTGGACCCTCCTTTGCTCCCTCACAGGCTGCCCCAGAGAATCCTGCCCCCCCGAAACCCACACACCCCCAGATCCCAGCGCCAGGCCCTGCTCATGGAAAACCAGCCGCAGGCCTTTCTGGAAGGCGGAGAGCAGGCCCATCCCACGTCCACAAACGTCGCAGTGGACGGGAGAGCGAGAGGGCACCGTCCCCGGCCCGGTTCTCATTCTGGAGCCCAAGGTCCATTTCGGGGAGCCGTCGCCTGGTTGAGTCGTGCAGATCTACTCGGACGTGTTCCTCTAAGAAGCAGGATCCGCGTCGACTTGCTGTTGCAGCGGCTGTGACTGTGTGGCCTCCTCCCTCCGCGTGGGGGTCCCGGCTGTCCCTCCTGGTTGTGGGGAGTCGGCTCTTTCCCCGTAGAGGGGGCCTGGCACCCTCGTGGAAAATCAGCCGCCGCCGCGGGGGTTTCTCTCTTGCTCTCGATGCTGTTCCGCCCGTCTCCTCGTCTGTCCTTGTGCCTCGGTGGCCGGGCTCTGTCGTCACTTCGGGATTGGGACGTGTGGGTCCTCAGTTTCGTGCATCTTCCTCAAGGTTGGGTTTTTGGGGGTGGGGGGAGTTGGGAGTGACAGTTCAAGGGCCCAGGGTTTCTTTTCAGGGCAGTGAAAAGAAAGTTTTCCGTCTCTGTGAATAGACTAGAAACCATTGAACTCAGCCCTTTTAGTGGGTGAACTGGGTGGGCACAGGAATTACAGCTCCCTAAGGCTGTTAGGGGGAAGGGGAGGGGAGAGAAGGGAAAAGAGAAGAGAAGACGAGGGGAGGGGAGGGCAGGGGAGGGGAGAGAGAGGCAGGCACTTTTATCTCTGACCAGGACACAACCTAAGTGTCCAACCAGGGGGGATCAGTTAATGTTCTGCAGAGTAAGTGTCGCCCATGGGGATGTTGGCTGCCAACCAGGCCCCCTGCTGTGGGCTTTTCATGCACAATGTCCCCAACTACCCCAAGGTGGGCTGTCGCATTGGAGATGAGGAAACCGAGGCACAGAAAGCCACGGGCTGCCATCGAGACTGGCTGCATCATTTCTGGGGCCCGGAGCTAATGAAAATGCAGACCCCGTTGTTTTGCTGCCTCTTACCGCGGTGGCTCGGACTTGTCCCCCAGAATGGGCAGGGACACCTCATCTGAGAACACGGCTGGGGGGGATAGTCCCCAGGGGACACTGGGCAATGTCTGCAGATAGTGTTGGTTGTCAGCACTGGCGTGGGGCTGCCAGATAAAAAATAAACCGATGAAAAACTTCCCAACCTGTTTATCAAGCACACGATCCACTTATGATGCAATTTACCGTTTAAGGTGAAGGAGCCAGCGGTTTCCGTGCACTCGTGATGCAGTGTCACCCTCACCACGAATTCCAGAACATTCTTGCCACCCCCCAGCCAAAGCCCAATGCCCCTTAGCTGTCCCTCCCCCCAGCCCCCAGCGGCCGTCAGTCAAGTGTCCGTCTCTGGGGATTTGCCTGTTCTGGAAATTTCCTGTGAACACACTCACAACGTGTCCTTTTGTGTCTGGCTTCCTTCACGCGGTGTCACGTCTCCCAGGTTCGTCCACGTTGTCGCACAGATCAGAACTTCCTTCCTCTTCACGGCCGTATAATATTCCATTGGTTTTTCCATTGTCTGTCAATGGAGACTTGCATGGCTTCCTCCTTCGGCGGCTGTGAAGATGCCGCGATGCACGTTTTTAGCAGACGTGTCCATTTGTTTCTCCCGGGCATAGACCCAGGAGGGGAAGCGCCGTGCTCCGTGCTGAAATCCCGTGTTTAACGGTTTGAGGCACCCACACTCCCACCCACCTCAGCCACCCCGTCCCACCTCCCACCAGCCCCGTTGAGGGCTCCGACTTCCCCGCAGCCAACGCAAATTAGTTGCCTTTCCTGATTCAAGCCGCCCTCGTGAGCGGGCAGTGTCTCTCCTTGTGGTTTTGATGTGCGTTTCCCTGATGGCTCACGATGCTGAGCGTCTTTTCATGTGTTTTCCAGACATTCTTGTATCTCCTTTGGAGAGATGTCTGCTCAAGTTTTGGCCCATTTTTTAAATTCAGTTTTATTGAGATATATTCACATACCATACAGTCATCCATGGTGTACAATCAACTGTTCACAGCACCATCTTATAGTTGTGCATTCATCACCCCAATCCATTTCTGAACATTTTCCTTATACCAGAAAGAATCAGAATAAGACTAAAAAATAAAAATAAAAAAGAACACCCAAATCACCCCCCCCCCATCCCACCCTATTTTTCATTTGGGTTTTGTCCCCATTTTTCTACTCATCCATCGATACACTGGATAAAGGGACTGTGAGCCACAGGGTTTTCACAATCACACTGTTACCCCTTGTAATCTACATCATTGTACGATCGTCTTCAAGAGTCAAGGCTACTGGGTTGGAGTTTGGTAGTTTCAGGTATTTACTTCTAGCTATTCCAATACATTAAAACCTAAAAAGTGTTATCTATATAGTGCATAAGAATGTCCACCAGAGTGACCTCTCTACTCCATTTGAAAACTCTCAACCACTGAAGCTTTATTTCATTTCATTTCACATCCCCCTTTTGGTCAAGAAGATGTTCTCAATCCCATGATACGGAGTCCAGATTCATTCCCAGGAGTCATATCCTGCTTTGCCAGGGAGATTTACACCCCTGGGAGTCACGTCCCATGTAGTGGGGAGGGCAGTGAGTTCACCTGCCAAGGTGGCTTAGTGAGAGAGAGAGAGGGCCACATCTGAGCAACAAAGAGGCAGTTGGGGAGACCCTTAGGCACAATTATAAGCAGGTTTAGCCTCTCCTTTGCAGTAACAAGCTTCATAAGGGCAAGCCCCAAGACAGAGGGCTCAGCTCATCAAACCACCAGTCTTAATGTTTGTGAGAACATCAGCA
Source organism: Choloepus didactylus (assembly GCF_015220235.1). Lineage (NCBI taxonomy): Eukaryota > Metazoa > Chordata > Mammalia > Pilosa > Megalonychidae > Choloepus > Choloepus didactylus. Next base: position 1,767,047 of record NC_051331.1, on the reverse strand, counting down.
ACAATCCAGGTGAGGAAGCCCAACACCTAGACATCCTCCTTCAGCTCCCCAGGGGGGCCCCAAATATATATTTTTATTCTCTGCCCAAATTACTTTGGGATGTGTTGCTGTTTCACTCTAACCTATACACACCTACCATATCTCACTTCCTATTCAAAGTTCCATGTAATTGTGGTGTTTGAACAAACTGATTGTAGAAGTTACATTGTTTCGAAAATATAGATCCTGCACCAAATAGACATCTCTTCCCTTGGTCTCACATGGAAGTTGAAGTTTTAACACACAGTCAGTTTCAACCTTTACCCTTTGGGTGCCTGCTTTTTGATGGCTGTATACTATTCCACCACCTCCTCGGAGTTGGGTGTGTGCTCCTGCGGACGCCCTGGCACACGTCTAGCAATTTCTCTCGGGTGTGTCGTCATGCACATGTTCACTCAACTAGAGGAGAGAAAACCAGGCTGGTTTCGCAGTGGCCAGCGAAACACACACCCACCCCCAGCTGTGTCTAACACCCTCCGTGAGCAACGTGCCCTCGCTCTGTAATTTTTGCAACCAACTGGGTGCAAAATGGTAGCTTTTTGAGGTGTTCCAGCGATTTCAATGCAACTTTTTTTTTAATTGAAGTAAAATCCACAAAATGTGGAATTCACTTACAGAGTGATCAAAATGTTTTGGAACTCAGTGGAGCTGGTGATGGCACAATATGTCCAAAATACCAGTGAAGTCTGCACTTTGAAATGATTAGTTGTACTTTATGTGGATGTTACCTCAATTGGAAAGTGTCTTTTAAAAAGCAGTGTGTGCAGCCGCCGTAGAAAACAGTCTGGAGTCTCCTCGGAAACTTCTACATAGAACTTTCCTACAACCCGGCAATTCCACTCGTAGGTACAGACCAGAAGGAATGGAAAACAGGGACTGGGACAGATCCTCGTACACCAGCGTTCACCGTAGCTTTATTCACAATTGCCAAGAAACTTGGAAGAAACCCAAGTGTCCATCGACCGATGAACAGATAAATGAGATCCCTCCAGATCCAGCAGTAAGAAGGAACGAAGTCCTGAATCACACGACAAATGGATGAACCTGGAGGACATTATGTTGCGTGAAATAAGTCAGACACAAAAGGAAAAATATTGTATGATCTCACTGATGTGAACTAATTATACTAGGTAAACACATAGACGTGGAATCTACAAAACACGTTACCAGGAGGTAGACTGAGGCTAGAGAACGGGGAGCATTTGCTTAAGATTCACAGAATTTCCAACCAGGTTTCTTTTAAATGTTTTCAAGTGGAGACAAGCCGTGATCCACCCATACCATGGAATATTTTTCAGCTGTGAAAGAAAGTGACGCACTTGTCCAGCCTGCAATGTGGGCAAACCTGGAAGACATCAGGGTGTGCGATTTCTCTTATAGGAAATACTCAGAATAAGCAAAGTCATAGAGACAAAGCGAACAGTGGTTCCCAGGGGTGGCAGGAAGGGAGAACGGGGAGCTATTGCTAAATGAGCCGGAGTTCTGGTTTGGGAGGATGGAGACGGTGGGGAAATAGATGGCGATGAAAGTTCCACAGTCTCGCCAACGTGCTGCGTGTCAAAGAACTGTCCGCTTAATGTATTTCACCATGATTAAAAATAAATAAATATTAAAAAGAAACACAATATATCCCATCAGCAGACGAGCAACTAAACAGAACACAGTCCGGCCGTGAAAACAAATAAACGATGAAGTTCTGATTTGTGCTGCGACAAGGAGGAACGTTGGAGACATCACACCAAGTGACAAGCCAGGCACAAAAGGCCACATGTTTTATGATTCTAGGTCTATGAAATGTGTGCAGAACAGGCAAACCCACAAAGACAGATGTGGATTTGTGGGTGCCGGGGCTGGGTGTGGGGGCAAGGGGGAGTCCTTGCCTAATCAGTTCGGATTTTCTGTTTGAGGTGATGGGAAAGTTTTAGAAATGGAAGGTGGCCAAGGCGACACATGCTGTGAACGTGATTAAAGCCACTGAGTTGCACACTTACAAGTGGTTAAAACGGGAAATTTTATATTGCATATATGTTACCAGAATAACAATTACAAAAAAACAAAACAAAACAAAACACAAAAACCCACAGAACTGTTCGACACAAAGAGAGAATCCCAAAGGCAACCGTGGACTATAGTGAATAATGTAATTCTAATAATATTGGTTCATCAATTGTAACAAAGCTCCCACACTAATGCAAGATGCTGATAATGGGGAAAACTGCATGTGTGACGGAAGGTAGATGAAAACTGGATTTTCTGCATGATTTTTCTATAAGCCTACAGCTGCTCTCGTGAAAAAGAGAGAAAAGTAAAACATAAAAAAGTGGTTAAAATAGCAAATTTTATGTTATATAAATACAGTTTTTAAGAGACAGAGAGCAGTGGAGAAAAAAGCCATGTGCGTACCTCGATTTAAGAAAAAAGCAAGTACACCACCTCGGTATTATATGAAAAAGGCGTGTGTGGAAGTTAAAGAAGGGAAACCAGCCAGTGCGTCCCCGCCTCAAAGTCCAGCTCCACCACCTGCTCGCTGTGTGGCTTTCCTCAGATGTCTTGCCCTCTCTGTGCTGCGATGGGAAACGGGACCCTTATGGCCGCCACACCTGGGAGCAGGTGGCCCAAAGGTCACCGCAGCCACCAAGTACCCTGCTGTCCGTCTATCCATGCTCGGGCAGCTCCCCAGAAACAGAGAACTTTCCGTTGTACCGAGAGGGGCCCCCAGGGTAAGCAGAGGCCCAGCCGGACGCAGGGACCGGCCAGACAGCATTGAGAGGCCCCTGATGGCCTCGGCCACGTCCTCCCGCCCAGCCCCTGGTCCTCCGGAGCTGCTTTTTTGGGCTCCCACGGGCGCCGTGCCCGGCCTTCTGGGAGGGGACAGCCAGGCCCATCTCCAAGGCACAGTGGTACTTGTGGGTCTCCGCAGGGGCCCCCGCCCCACAGGCCCCATTCTTGCTTCAAAGGAGCCCCTTGTCACACGGGGATGCCGGCCTCGGATGAGCCCCCACAGCCCGGGCTGCTGGCAGGGAAGAGAAGAGGCTGTGTGTGGGCTCCGGGACACCTCCGCAATCTGAAGGGCCTCTTTGAAGGCGAGGCCGGGTCACACCTGGGTGGGGGACGGTGGGCAGCCACCCTCATGCCACTGCCCCACAGGCTGCTTTTTTGGGGACCCTCTGGGGGGTCTGCAGAGCTGGGCTCTGGCCCCGGCTCAAAGCATCCGTTCCTGCTGGGGCCTGGAGGCTGCTGGGCCAGGACCGAGCCACTGGGAGCTCACGGGGGTGATGAAGGAGGAGGAAAATAACGTCCCCCAGGGGGTCCCGGGGGGTCGGGGAGGTGGGCGCCACCGTCCCCGAAGAGAGGAAACCACGGGGGTGTTGGAGGGTAGCTCGCGTCACCCCACTGAGACGACCCCAACAAAACCACCACAACAGATGATCATGGAGTCGACGAAGATGAGAGAAATTCGAACCCTGTTCCTGGCTGGTGGGAGTGGGAAATGGGGAACATTCCGGCGGGTCCTCGGAACGTTGGGCACGGAATTTCCTATGAGCCAGCAGCCCCAAACCTGGGTGTAGGCCCCGAAGAATGGAAAGCAGGGACACGGGCAGACATATGTAAGCCACGTTTACCGTGGCATCGTCTGCAAGAGGGGAAACCGTCCACGTGTCCGTCAGCCGATGGCGGATAAATGGAACGGGGTACATCCACCTGGAATATTACTCAGCCAGGAAAAGGAACGAAATTCTGGACCGGGAGCCGGCGTGGGTACAGCTTGGAGAACTTGCTCAGTGGAACAAGCCAGACCCAAAGGCCTCCTGCCATGGGGTTCCATGTGTAGGAAGCATCCGAACTGGCATCTCCATCAGGACAGACAGCAGATCGGGGTGGGGGCTGCGGGGGGCTGGGGACGGGAAGCGACCACTGATGGGGTCGGGGGCTCTGGGGGTGATGAGAAACTCCTAGACGGTGGTGACGGCAGCACAACAACGCAAATGTGCTAAAACGCCCCGAATCGTGCATTTTAAAATGGCTAAAATGGCAACTTTCATGTTGCGTGCATTTTACCACAATTAAAAAATCACAAGGAGAAGTGGTTCCAGAGGGAGACTGAGGCAGTGGGGGGACACCAGTGGCAAGGCCAGCAGGGGGGGCACTGCTGGGGCATCCTTCTAGAACATTCTCAAGTGGACCCGCCACCGGGCCTCTCCAGTCTGGCTCAGGGCTGGGAACGGGCTGGGGCACTGTCCTCTGCCTCCTGCTCCCCATGTTTGCCTTTTCGTGGTTGTTCCCCAAGCTGCCCCCCGAAGTCACCCCTGTATTTTGCCCCCCAGGACCCTTCCCTCTGTCAACCACGTCATCCCCCTGCGGCTGAGCCTCCCGGCTGCTCCCCACCTCCAGGGTCCGATGGGGAGCTCCCGGCTCTGGGACCTCGTCTCCACAGTGTCACTGCACCCCACCAGCTCTGCTGTGTCGCTGCACCCACTCTGCGGCTGTGGGGATCTCCTCTGGGGTCTGCCGGCCCATCCCCTGGGGACAAGTCCACCCCGTCTTGCTCACCGGCCGTTGGACAGTCTCGTCTGCGTTTCCTGGAGTCGCCGTGACAAAGTGCTGCAAACCGGTGCCTTAAAGGAGGGGTCACCAGTTTTTCTCTCCGTTCCAAAGGCCGGACGCCCAAAACCACTGTGTTCGAAGGGTCGGCTCTGACCTGGAGGGCTGAGACACCCCCGCCAGCCGCTGCCACGAGGGGCTCCTTCCGCGTGGCCCTTCCCCAAGCTTCAGACCCCCGGGTCCCCCCACAGGCCCTGACCCTCGCCCCGGTCCCCAGTGGTCCTTCCGCACGGCCTCTCCTCAGCTGGAGGCGACGGGTCTCTCTCCAAGCCACCGAGGGCCCCCTGGCTGTCACCGCGCGGCCTCCAGCTGCCCAGGTGGCCCAGACCCTCAGCATCCTCAGCAGGACAGAACCACAAGGCGTCTGACCGCTCGCTCGGCCGACTTCACAGACACCATCCTTCCAATGTCTGCCCATCGTGGGGGGCTTCACCGGACCCCGTGGTGACAGCCCTGACAAGGGACACAGAGGGCTCCTGCAACGTCGCCCATCAGGGGTGCCCCTCGTCTCGCAGGACAGGCTGCTTCTCCCCACCGCCACGCTCGGTCACCGACTAGGGGCAGCCCCCAAGTACTCACAAAGGCGGTGGTGGGTTCAGATGGCGGCAGAATGTACAGGGGGCGCGCCTGCACCCAGAGCCTCTCGCAGGAGGGTCTCTGGGCAGGGCTTGGGGTCCGAGGCTGTGCACTGGTGCACGTGCCGACTGTCCGCCTGAGTGTTTTTCTTTTAAGTCGTGGGCCACCCCGGGAGGTAACTGGAACCCAGCTCCGTGCTCTGAAAACCAGCCAGCGATGTGTCCCCCTCCCATGAATGTCAGGGTCACCGACAGCCCTGGCTGGTGAAGGCGAGCGCCTCGCTCACAGGATCCCCCATGTGTGAGGGGCGAAGTCACAAGGCACGGGCGGCTTTGCAGCCCCCGGTGACATGAGTGACTCATGACAAACGCCAACAGACACGCCAGAGGTTGGTGGGGCTTTACCTTTGGGGCCACAGGACGACACCCCCAAACCTGCTGATGAGTGTCAGAGCCATTGTAAGGGGGACCAGACGGCGTACGCCCCAATATGGGGGAAAACAACACTCACAGCGGCCCCTCGCCCCAAAACTCTTGTTGTCCGAAAGCTGAACCCGAATCTAATCAAACGACAGCCCCTGGTTTGTGTAAGTAAAGTTTTATCAGCACATAGCCACGCCCACTCAGTATCTATTGTCCCTGCTGCTCTCACTGCTTTGTAAATAAAGTTTTATTGGCACACAGCTGTGCCCACTCATTATCTGTTGTCCCTGCTGCTCCCACTGCTTTGTAAATAAAATTTTATTGGCGCAGAGCCGCGCCCTCTCATTATCTATTGTCCCTGCTGCTCTCACTGTTTTGTAAATAAAGTTTTATTGGCACACAGCCACGCCCACTCATTATCTATTGGCACACAGCCGTGCCACTCATTATTTATTGGCACAGCCATGCCCACTCATTATCTGTTGTCTCTGCTGTGCTCACTCTTTTGTAAATAAAGTTTTATTGGCACACAGCCGCACCCACTCATTATCTGTTGTCCCTGCTGCTCTCACTGCTTTGTAAATAAAGCTTTATTGGTGCACAGCCGTGCCTGTCCGCTCCATCAGCTCCCTGCTGCCTCCATGCTGCCACACAGGAGTGGGACCGTCCGCACCCGAAGATGAAGATGTGCTTTACCTGCTCTTTTGCAGAGAAAGTTTGCTGACCCTGCTCCAGAGGGGGCTCCCGACGGACGGGAAATAGGGGACACACGGCCAGAAGTCCCAGCCGGCCGCGGGGCAGCCTTCCTGGGGACCAGGATCCCGCGGCAGCCGCACAGCGTTGGGGCCGGGACGCAGCCCCGGGGGTCACTCCTGAGACAGCGGGGACGGCGGAGCGTGGGTCACACGATGAGCTTGTAGGAATAATCCTGAGGTTTCTCGAGCAGCGTAACCGGTCAGGAAGCGGGAGGGGATGCCTGGGGTTGCCTGAAAACAGTCTAGCCGAATAAAGTAAAATTAGATTAGATTCAAAATGAAGCGGTCGGAAAAGAAACGAAGGGGGTGACCTCGAAAACGTTATGTAAGCGAGAGAAGCCGGGCGCCAACAACCTCATAGAATCGGATTCCGCTCACACGACAGGCCGGACCCAGCAGATCCAGAGACGGACGCAGACAGGGGCTGCCAGGGGCTGGTGGGACGGGTCTTCTTTTGGGGTGAAGAGAACGTTCTTCGTTGACTGTGGCATTGGCTGCATCTCTGCAAAGAGACGAAAAGCCATCGAATGGCCTATTTCAAATGGTGAGCTACGTGGCATGGGAACGACATCTCAGCACGGCTGCTTTTAAAAAATAAGATTTAAAAACTGAACAACGCCGAGGCCCGCTCTAAGGTGCACAGCCAGGCTGGCCATGGGGTCCGGGAGGAACGTGCCCCCCTCGGGCCCAACGGCAGCTTTTCTGGGCAGCTGGGCCTGCCTGGCATGAGGCGGCTTCTATTTTGGGGGCTGGACAAAGAGGGGTCTGTTTGTTTCCCCACTTACCAATCTCCTCGCCGAAAAAACCCCAGCTTCGAGATGGCATTGTGTGAGCCACGGAAAACTCTGCTCTGAGGCTGGTGGGGACACAAAGCCCCTGAGGAAGACGGCCCGGCAGTCTCTGATGAAGCGAGACACAGAATAAACCACCTGTCCAGCCGTCCCACTCCTGGGGGTTTACCCCAAGATGGTGAGAACTTACGTCCCCCCAAAAACCTGTGCCCAAATGCCGACAGCAGCTTTATTCACAAAGTCCCAACTGGAAGCAACCGAGGTGGCCCTCAGTGGGGGATGGATAAATGGGGGCCCGTCCAGAGGAGGAAATATTGTTCATGGGGTAAAAAGTGACGCGCTCTCAAGCACCGAGAAGTCACAGAGAACCGCACATACACGTTGCAAGTGACAGAAGCCACCTCGAGAAGGCCACACCCTGTCTGATCCCAGCTCTGTGACCTTCTAGAAAAGGCGAAATGACAGGGACAGTGGGAAGGTTGGAGGTCGCCAGGGGTTTAGGGAGGAGAGAGGGTGGAGTCGGTGGAGCACGGAGGAGTTTTAGGGCCGTGAAAGTTTTCCATGTAGATCTGCACAACCCAAAGAGCAGCCGCTCCGGGGATCACTGTGTCTCGGTGTCCCTTCATCCGTTGTAGCAAATGTGCCACATCACGCGAGATGTTAATAGGGGAAACTTTGGGGGACGGGGGGAGAAGGGGTTGAGGGGCACCCTCTGTTCATTGTGGGCAATTTTTCCGTAAACTTAAAAGTGCTCCCCAAATAAAGTCTGTTAAAGAAAAATGAAGAAAACAAAGCACCCACCTCGAGTGGCACCGTCCGTGTTGAAATCAGCCCCTTCTCTGACCCGCTGTGCGTCCCAGCAAGCAGCTGCCCTCTCTGGGCTTCTGTTTTCAGACCTGAGAAATGGGGGTGAAGCAGCCCCCCCCACGCGACCGCAAGCTCCCCTGGGGCCAGGACGGGTCCCACTTGACCCTGCGGTGTCCCCAGCACCCGAGAAAGAGACGGACACATGGCATGGGGAGGTGGACTCAGATGTTTGTTGAGTGAATAAACAATTGAATGTGCACCAGCGCCAGCCTTTAGCCCCGGCCTCTATTTTTCTAGGGAGGTGGGTGGGGGACCCTGGCTGGAAACACCGTGTCACGCCCTGGCGCCCGGGGAGGGCCGGGCTGGGTCCGTGCTGGCCGGGGGAGAGCCATGACCGGCTCTTTCCACTCCGCAGCCAGACTCCTGGGCCTGGGGAGCCATAAAACAGCCCTGCTCAGACTGGAAACATTTTCCTTTAATATGTTCCTGGAGGGGTTGGCAGGGCCTGCGAGGAAAATTCCAGGGGAAGAAGAAAAGAGGTCCTTGGTATCCACTGAACACCGGGGAGGGGGCCAGGCCCAGGGCTTTCGGGGAGACACGGCCGTCCCGGAGAGGGGCCGTGGGGCCCAGAAGGCTGTCAGCACATTATCTGGGTCCCCTGCAGATGGACAGAGACCCCCCTCTCTCTCCCTCCCCCCAAACCCTGCGGTGGCCTGGCCGGCCGGAGACGCTTTTCCACAGGAATTCCTATAAAGCTGCTCTGAGACGTTCTTGGCGAGCGTGTCAGGCCCATGGGTCCCGAGGTCTGGGGTGTGAGACCCTCAGTGCCCAGCAGAGGATGCAAACAAAGCAGGGCCTGACGGGCCTCGGCTCCCATGCCCCCTGTGGCTCCCCATTGCCCTGGGATGGAGTCCAAGCTCCCCTGTTTCCCCTCTGGGCCCCACCCACACCCAGTTCCAGAAACTCTGCCTTGTTCTCTGACACCCCCAGGCCTTGCTCATGGCTGGCCTCCCACCCAGAGCCTCCTCAGCTGCCTCTTACCTATTGACTCTTACCCTCCTTCAACCCTCCTGGCCTCCGCGCAGCTGCCTGTGCGCCGCCCATCACACCTCTGACCACACTGACATTTACTGGGGGCTAAGTTCTGGGTAATAAGTCCTGGGACTCAGCTGGGCACTGTTAGGAGGGCGGGGAGGGGGGAAGCCTCCCAAACATGCGACCGGGGACTGGAACGTCCCTGTGTCCCTCTGAAGACACAGCCCCACCTTCTATGTGCCAGGTGCGATGGTAACATGCAGGGGATAAATGACAGCTCCACCCCCCTAAAAACACAGACAAAGAAAATAATTTCAAACAGTGAAGTCCTTGGAAGAAGGCAGGTGAAAGTCTTCTTGCTCGGGGCTCAAGGTCTCCGAAGCACAGATATTTAAGCTGAGACCTGGGCGACAGGCAGGTACCAGGTGAATATGCAGGCAGCCTGTTCCAGGCAGCACGTGCCAAAGTCCTGGGGTAGGAATAGGTATGGCTGGGGGAGGAAAAGTGGGGAGGCCTGGCTGGCTGAAGCAGAGCTGGGGCTGGAACAAGCTAGAGCAGTGGGAAGATGTCACGTCCTGTGGGGTCCGGAGGGCTGCAGCGAGGAGGGGAGAGCCATGGGGAGGGAGGGCAGGGGGGAGTCACGGACACCCCCCAGATGTCCACCTGAGCATGGCGTGGACGGTGGGCCCACTGCCTGAGGTGGGGAAGACCTGGGGGGACACCCTGGGGGACCATGGGCCCCACCTTGGCCGTGATGAACTCCAGGCATCCGAGCTGGACACGCACGTCTGGGTCAGGCTGGCATCCAGGGCTCCTGCCCATGAGCCAAATATCGGCTTCCTGCCAGACATTCTTCACTCTTTGAGATTATTTTCTTTGTTTGTGTTTTCATGAGGCTGGGGCTGGAGCTCACCTCAGCGAGTGGCCTGGGCAGGGCCCCCTGGGGAGAGGCGGGTGCAGGCTGAGCCCGTGACCCCCAGCATTCACCAACAGGGTGGGGACCCATGTCTTCCTGACCCCAGGTCCTTTCTGGCCAGCTGGAAAGCAGCACTGAGTTGAGAGGCCAGATGTGGGGTTGGACGCAGCCCGGCAGTCGTGTGGGTTGGGATGGCCTTGCTGGACTCGGCCGGGCAGTGTCGGGGGGCAGGATGCCGTCTTAGGTTTTGAGTCTGAGGCTGAAACCACAAAGGTTAAAAAAATAATCGCCGGACCAAGGCCTCGCCCCTCCCAGCCGCTCCCAGCGCCGGGTGGAGAAACAGACCCCGATTCCTGAGATGAGACGTGGCTAGGGGCCCGCTGGGGAGCAGGGGCCAGGGGCCAGAAGGGCCCTGGATGTGGGGCAACTGTTTCCCACCTGGGAACGGGGGGCATCATTCTATAGATGCACCCGCCTTCACAGTTTCATAGCAGCACCTACTATGCACCATTTGAGGTTTCGTAGCAGCACCCACTGTGTGCTGGGTGCCAGTCTGGGGATTTGCTGGACAGCCCAGGGAGTCAAGGGCGGACAGAGGCCTGTGGTGTCCGTGGCTCAGATCCGCCTGAGCTCAGGCTCCGCGTCCGATCCCGCAGCTGCCCCCATGACCTCAGACAAGGGCATCAGGCCCTGGCCTCGGCTTTGCACCTGCGCAGTGGGGACAATCCCAGCTCCCACTCAGGGGGACCCTGTTCTTCCTCCCATGACCCCCCGTGTCCGGCCGATAATGACAAGCTCAGAGCACCGTGGACTTGGCCCCGGCGTTCCGGAAGGTGGAGTTTGAAATCGGGCCTCTCGTTTGCTGTGTGGCCCTGAGCAAATGTCTTGCCCTCTCTGGGCTTCTGTTCGCTTCCTTGCGATGCTCACCCGCCCTCCTAGCTTTCCTCTCTCCCAGGGCTCTGGGTCACGGTTCTGTGAGTCTCCATTACCCCATTTCAGGGCTTGAGGGTCAGGGGCTGGGGGCGAGGAGGACAAACAGCATCCCTGGGTGTCCAGGACACCAGGCCTGGGCTCGGCGGCCCCTCCTGCGGGTTCCTGGCACTGCGGCCCCGGCCGTTGGCCGTTTGGAAATAACAGGCGGCAGCTGGCACCATCTGTTCCAGGCAGGGGCTGTTTCCTGGTGACGCTCGGGGTTGCCTGGCACCTGGGGAGGTCAAGAGGACAGTGGAGCCGGGAGGGGGCCCTGGGGAGCCCAGGGAGGGCAGGGGTCCCCCAAAAGGGGGCCTGGACACAGCCATTTGGAGATGGGGGTTTGGCCCACAACCAGGGTCACCCCACTAAAGCCGGGAGCCTGAGATCGGAAGTCAGTTCTGGGAGCCCCACTTTTGCCAGCTGAACATCCTCAGAGAGGACACAGGGAACCCCCCTTCCCCACACCCCACCAAGGGGAGCATCCCATTGCTGGCCCATGATTGGCTCAGAGATGGGCATGGTCCCCGAGCCGGGCCAATGGGAGTGAGCCCTGAGATCTTCCTGTACCAATCAGGGGCAGAGGTTCCGTCTCCCGGGATACAGGGTCTGGGAACCCCCTGTCACCCCCAGTGTGAGCAGATCGCTGATTCCCAAACACAAATCACAGCCACAAAGAGACACTGTCTCACACCCACTGGCTCGGCCATAATTATTTTTTGTGCATTCCTTATTTATTTTATTATCATTTATTACCGGCACCGTCACCACCAGATACACCTCCCTAGGGTTTCATTCCAATTTTTCAAATTATAGAATTTGTAGGTTTACAGAAAAAGCATCTCAGAAGCACAGAGCTCCCATCTACCTGCATCCCTTTTATTTAGACTTTGCATCAGCGTGCTGCCTTTCTTACAATTGATGGACAAATATGACAATTGTACTATTAACGAGAGCCCGTAGTTTACAATAAATTAGGAAAATAACAAGTGTCGGCGAGCGTGTGGAGGATTTAGGAGGCTCAGCCCTGCCGGTGGGATGCAAGATGGTGCAGCCCCTGTGGAAAACATCTGGCGGTTTTTCAATAAATTAAACAGAGACCTGATGTCCAACGTGACAATTCGACTCCTGGGGACAGACCAACAGATCTGGAAACGGTTGTTCAGACTGTTACTTGCACACCGATGGTCATCGCGGCATTATCCACAACTGCCAAGTTGTGGAAACACCAGCAAAGTGTCCACCAATGGGATAAAGAAAATGCAGACTATACCTACAATGGAATATAATTTGGCCATAAAAACATGGAGGAACTTTGAAAACATTAAGCTCAGTGAGAGAAGCCCGTCACAAGATGCCACAGAGTGTCTGTTTCCAGTTGTGTGTCAACATCCAGAACACGCCAATCCATCGAGACGGAGAGTGGATTGGGGGGTAGCCCGGGGCTGGGGGACGGGCGGACGGGGAGTGATGGCTAATGGGTCTCTTTGGGGGTGATGAGAATGTTCTGGAACTAGATAGAGGTGGTGGCTGCCCAACATAGTGAATGTGCTAAATGCCTCTGAATTGTTCACTTAAAATTGGGAAAAATGAAAAACAGTCTGCTATGTGTATTTTACCAAAATATTGAAGGAGGAGGGAGAGGAGGGGAGGAGAGCTGAGCTGAGGGACAGACAGACACAGCTCCCAAAGGCTTGGGGTCCTGGATCCAGCCGTGCCTGAAGGGAGCTCTATCTTGGATCTTTTCAGAGTCACAGGAGAAAGGGCTGTTTATTCACACTGTGTCCCACGTCTCTATTATGCTGCAGATGAGAGCCCCCTTCACTGGCAGTGCCCGGGGGTCTCAGGATGAGGGCCCAGCACCCCCAACCCAGAACCTCTGCTTCCCCATGTGTAAGAAGGGATGGGGCCAGGAGTGTTGCCAGGTCCTTCCCTCCAGGCAGACTCACCACGGCCTCGTTCCTTCCACGCAGCCCTGGGAACGAGACACCCTGAGCTCAGGGAGGGGAGCAGGTGGCTGTGGCTGTGCACCCCACGGCTGGGTGGGCTCCCGGGCCCCGAGAGGCAGCCAACCTGGGTGCCACAAGCTCGTGTTCGGCATCCCGGAGTCTCAGCTCTGCATCCATGTGCAACGGGGCCAGTGAGTTCCTGCTTCAGGCCTCAGTTTCCCCTCTCTAAACCGGGCTGGCCATGCAGGGTGAACTCACGAACCCGCGATGTTGGTCTGCTCTCAGGCACAGTTGCGGAAACCCGAACAGGGCCGTGGCTCCCGGCATGGATGGCGGGTGGGAGGGTGAGGGCGCTTGGACAGGGCAGCTGGGCCCCCCAGCGGGCTCCCCCTGCCCAGACACGGCAGACACAGGCCTCCCCTCTGCACCCCGCATTGCTTTTGGCTCTGAAGAGGATGTGGACGGAGAAAAACTCTTTCTCCGCTCGCTGCTGAGCACGCGGTGTCTCAGTGTGCCCGTCCAGAGGCTGGCACCGTGTCCCGACACCTGGAGTTAGGGCACTTGGGGTTGGTCAGGAAAAGAGTGAGGGGAGAAGGCACAGGGGAGGGCACGGTCCGTGCCAGGGCCCTGACCTGGGGGGCAGGGGGGGGAAGCCGGGGGACCCCGATCCCCTGCTGCCATCCCCGGGAGGGCGAGGGACACAGAGATACGGGAAAGCACCTGCCACGTGCGTCACCTCCTCACCGACCTCTTGCTGAGACCTCTGGGTGTCACCAGCCAGAGGGACCCCCACCCACCTACTCTGGTTGTGCGCACACGTGCCGGGGACACGACGGGAGCAGGACAGAGCGGCCCGGTCTCCTGGGGCAGCCACGGAACCCACGTGAGCTGGCAGTGCCCACGCGGTGCAGGCAGAGCTGCGAGGGAGGGAACTCGGGGCGTCGTGGGGGGCTGGGGAAGGGGGCATGGGGCCCCGGGTGGGGGGCAGACGCAGACGCAGACGCAGACACGGCCCAGGGCCCAGGGCTCACCCAGGCGCAGCTCCGCTCCCACCACTGTGTCCAGGCCGCACCCCCCCGGCTTGGCCCCCTCCACCCCACCTCCCCGCTGAGCCCCCCACACACCTGGGCCTCAGCCTGGGACCCCCAGTTGTCGGGCGGCACCTCCAGACCCCCAGCCTCGGGAGCACTCGCCGTCCTCTCTGGGACGAGGGGCCTGAGACGGCGGAGTATGAGGTTCTTTAATTTCACCCGCGCAGTGAGCAAACACCGATTTGGCGCCTGCTGTGTGCCCACCCCCCCCACCAGCCCCCAGCCCCTGCCCCCCTCTCCGGCCTGCCGGGCAGCCGGTGGGTAAACAGCCCATGCCCGCCTCCCACCCCATCCATCACTCCATGAACAAGGGCCTCCTGTTAGCAAGCCAGGGGGTGGGGGGTGGAGGAGGAGGGAGGAGGACCAGGGAGGAGGTGGGAGGAGGGAGAAGGAGATGGAAGGAAGGAGGAGGAGGGATGAAGAGGAGGACGGAGGAGGGATGAGGAGGGATGAGGGAGGAGGAGGGATGAG